>NC_042978.1:39036329-39123037 GCF_901001165.1 Salmo trutta | reverse complement strand
AGAGAGATGCCACAGTGAGAAAGAGAGAGATGATAGTGAGAGAGAGAGATGATACAGTGAGAGAGAAAGAGAGAGAGAGAGTGAGAGAGAGAGATGCTACAGTGAGAGAGAGAGAGAGAGAGAGAGAGAGAGAGAGAGAGAGAGAGAGAGAGAGAGAGATGCTACAAAGAGAGAGATCGAGAGATGCTACAGTGAGAGAGAAAGAGAGAGAGAGAGTGAGAGAGATGCTACAGTGAGAGAGAGAGAGAGAGTGAGAGAGCTGCTACAGTGAGAGAGATAGAGCGAGAGAGAGTGAGAGAGATGCTACAGTGAGAGAGAGAGAGAGAGAGAGAGAGAGAGAGAGAGATGCTACAAAGAGAGAGATCGAGAGATGCTACAGTGAGAGAGAAAGAGAGAGAGAGAGAGTGAGAGAGATGCTACAGTGAGAGAGAGAGAGAGAGAGAGAGATCGAGAGATGCTACAGTGAGAGAGAAAGAGAGAGAGAGAGTGAGAGAGATGCTACAGTGAGAGAGAGAGAGATGCTACAAAGAGAGAGATCGAGAGATGCTACAGTGAGAGAGAGAGAGAGAGAGAGATGCTACAAAGAGAGAGATCGAGAGATGCTACAGTGAGAGAGAAAGAGAGAGAGAGAGAGAGTGAGAGAGATGCTACAGTGAGAGAGAGAGAGAGAGAGAGAGATGCCACAGTGAGAGAAAGAGAGAGATGATACAGTGAGAGAGAGAGAGTGAGAGAGAGATGCTACAGTGAGAGAGAAAGGATAAATGTGCGAAAGCATAGCCAGCAAGCTGTAAGATAAGGGCTCTTTATCAATTTGTTTTCTTTTTCATCTCCCTAGCCCTCTCTCCATTTTCCCCTTCCCCTCTTTCTCTCGCCCTTCCTCGTTCCAGCCCTCATTCCCTCCCTCTTCACAGATGAACTCACATCTGACAAATGAAGTGTCAGAGTCAGAGAGAGGTTTTGAGTGATGTGTAGAGGACTCATTGAAGGACTAATAGAAAGATGAATGGATCTTGTCAGTCTCTCATTCTCTCTCCATCTCACTCTCTTCCTCTCATTCTCTCTGTCTCTCCCCCTTTCCTCTGCATTTTGAAAGTCCCACATGAGTGTTGAAGTGTGTTAGAAAGCCAGTGTTTTGATGTATACCACACCATACATATATACACAATCACAACGTACGGTGAGATCCATCTACCCTCTGCTCTAGTAGTCTGGGTACCACTCTGTTTAGCTATCATTCCAAGCTATCATTCCAGTCCTTGGCACACTTGTAATGCTAATGGCGTATGACAGAGAGTACAAGGAGTGAAATGCTAGCTAAACAGACTGGTACCCAGGCTACTGCTCTAGTGCTGCACGCCAAAGGATGATATTGCCCTGGCAAACGCCTCAGCTGGTTGCCGTGGAGCTGAGGTGTTTATAGAGCGTAAGGCAATTCAGTAAGGGTCACCCCTGACAACATTGCACCGCTCCAAGGTGGTCATCTCATTTCCTGTTTTCATTTTGTTCAGAGGCAGGGGATGGATGACCGGAAGAGAGGGATTCAAATTAAAAACAAGAAAAACTAGTCAATCACCCCCACATACAGAAGCACAACAATGGCTGTCTGATTAGATGGCTCTGATTGAGTAGAGCCTCTTGTCTTGAAGGATGAATGGAAGTAATTCCATGCCATGTTGATGTCTTAGTTAGTGTGTACATTTGTGGAGACAATGTTTGCTGCCGTATAGGTCACCATTTGTCTTGTGTTCCTGTGATTCAAAACCCGGCTCTGAAGGTTAAATGCTAATCTGATAGTGTCTATATTGGCAAGTACTGTTGTTACTGGCTTATGTTATGACAGGAATTGATCCAAATATGTATCTTAAACAGGCCTACAATGCAATAGGTTTCCATACAATAGCTAGGTCGTTCCATGAATAGAGTACATTTTGCGTCCCTTTGATATTTTAAGTAGAAATTGTGCACCTGTTACATTAAAGACATGTTCCGGTGCTTTGGCGACTAGGAAGTATTTCAAGGAGAGAGAGAGAGAGTGAGAGCGAGACAGAGAGATATGTACAGTTTTAAATGAGAACACAAGCAACTAAACCTTAAGTCATTATTACAGCAAGCACATTGTACATTCTTCACTCATCATTATTCACTCATCGTTCTTCACTCATCATTCTTCACTCATCATTCTTCACTCATCATTCTTCACTCATCATTATTCACTCATCATTCTTCACTCATCATTCTTCACTCATCATTCGTCACTCATCATTATTCACTCATCATTATTCACTCATCATTCTTCACTCATCATTATTCACTCATCATTCTTCACTCATCATTCTTCACTCATCATTATTCACTCATCATTCTTCACTCATCATTCTTCACTCATCATTATTCACTCATCATTCTTCACTCATCATTATTCACTCATCATTCTTCACTCATCATTATTCACTCATCATTCTTCACTCATCATTATTCACTCATCATTCTTCACTCATCATTATTCACTCATCATTATTCACTCATCATTATTCACGATTCATTCAGGATTATCCGTAATCATGGTAGCATCCATATCAATGTAGAAGTGATTAGAAATATATTCTATTCTTATTTAAAATAAAAGTGACACCAAAATGAAACAATACATTATTTACCATTCATTTCTTTTGTGCACAAAATGTTTGTAAAGTCACATAGGGTTGGACGATATGGCCAAAATATCAACAACAACAAAAAACATATTTTTTTACGGTATGACGGTATTTGACAGTATTTTATGTTTTTGAATGTAATAAAAGTTCTAAATTTGCTTTATGAGTTGTGCATGGGTGGCAACACAAATTCTAAGTGTTTTCAATGGGGCTTTCTCCATTCTGATTGTTTTATACTGTTCAATTAAACTTCAACCAAAAGTTGATCTCATTTGAGACCATTTCCACACCGCCACGTAGGGCTGCAAGATATGGCCAAAACAATCTAGGCCTTATTTTTTACAAAATATTGCAATTGTGATTTGACTTTGAATTTATATCAAAACACTTGGGTGAACTGTTGGAATCATGGAAATATAAATAATTTTCGAATTTTATAGTTAGAATGTAATAGTGGGCAAAAAGCCAGCTAACTTGCGATTGGCGTTAGCGGCTAAGAAGATTTAGTTGAACAACTTGCTAAGAAAAGAAAAACTAGCTACCTGTTTGCAGACAGTAACATACACAAACTAATAGTGTAATTGTAGAATGCTTGTGGATTTATATTAAGAAGCAGAGTGGAAACAGCATCGTTGTCAACATGTTACTGCATCTGCTTCATCGACCGTTCAGACTGAAGAGCGAACGGTTGGTAAATGATCTCATGGTCAAGAAACAACTGCTTCGTGAGCGAGGGGGGGGCTTTGTGATAGGGAGAGAGCCGACTCAAGTCACGGAGAAAACTATAAAGACGGAGCAGCGTATCACATTTAACAAACCAAACCAAAAATACACTTATGGAAGGTAAAATAATAGCCTAAACCGGTCCATGCAGCATTACCGGTATATAGTAAAATATGGTATACTGTCCAGCCCTAAAGTCACAATGATGTAGTCATTGCGTGCTATGAATATGGGACCAAATACTAAACTTTTGACTACTTTAATACACATTCGGAAAGTATTCAGACCCCTTCACTTTTTCCATCAATCTACACACAATACCCATAATGGCAAACCAAAACATTTTTTTTTACATTTTTGCAATAGTTATTTAAAATAAAAAGCTGAACTATCACAATTACATAAGTATTCAGAACCTTTACCCAGTACTTTGTTGAAGTGCCTTTGGCAGCGATTGCAGCCTTGAGTCTTCTTGGGTATGACGCTACAATCTTGGCACACCTGTATTTAGGGAGTTTTCCCCATTCTTCTCTGCAGTTCCTCTCAAGCTCTGTCAGGTTGGATGGGAAGCGTCGCTGCACAGCTATTTTCAGGTCTCTCCAGAGATGTTCGATCAGGTGCATGTCTGGGCTCTGGCTGGGCCACTCAAGGACATTCAGAGACTTGTCCCGAAGCCACTCCTGCGTTGTCTTCGGTGTGTGTTTAGTGTTGTTGTCCTGTTGGAATGTTAACATTCGCCCCAGTCTGAGGTCCTGAACGCTCTGGAGCAGGTTTTCATCAAGGATCTCTCTGTACTTTGCTCTGTTCATCTTTTCCTCGATCCTGACTAGTCTCCCAGTCCCTGAAAAACATCCCCATAGCATGATGCTGCCACCACCATGCTTCACCGTAGGGAGGGTGCCAGGTTTCCTCCAGATGTGAAGCTTGGCATTCCGGCAAGAGAGTTCAATCTTGGTTTCATCAGGCCAGAAAATCCTGTTTCTCATGGTCTGAGAGTCCTTTAGGTGCCTTTTGGCAAACTCCACGTGGGCTGTCCTGTGCCTTTTACTGAGGAGTGGCTTACTTCTGGCCATTCTACCACAAAGGCCTGATTTATGGAGTGCTGCAGAGATGGTTATCCTTCTGGAAGATTCTCCCATCTCCACAGAGGAACTCTAGAGCTCCATCAGCGTGACCATCTTGGTTCCCATCTTGGTTCCCTCCCCCGATTGCTCAGTTTGCTCAGTTTGGCCAGGCGGGCAGCTCTAGGAAGAGTCTTGGTGGTTCCAAACTTCTTCCATTTAATAATGATGGAGGCCACTGTGTTCTTGGGGACCTTCAATGCAACAGAAACGTTTTTGGTGTCCATCCCCAGATCTGTGCCTGGACACAATCCTGCCTTGGAGCTCTACGGACAATTCCTTTGACTTCATGGTTTGGTTTTTGCTCTGACATGCACCGTGAAATGTGGGACCTTATATAGACAGGTCTGTGCCTTTCCAAATCCTGTCCAATCAATTGAATTTACCACAGGTGGACTCCAATCAAGTTGTAGAAACATCTCAAGGATAATCAATGGAAACAGGATGCACCTGAGCTCAATTTCGAGTCTCAGAGCAAAGGGTCTGAATACTTATGTAAATAAGGTATTTTTATTTATTATTTTGCATACATTTGCAAACATTTCTAAAAAACTTGTCATTATGCGGTATTGTAGGTAGATTGAGGAGGAAAAATATTTATTTAATCCATTTTAGAATAAAGTCTGCACTTTAACTTCATAGTCATTTTATCATTTCAAATCAAAGTGCTGGTGTACAGAGCCAAAACAACAAAACATTTGTCACTGTCCCAGTACTTTTGGAGCTCCCTGTATTTGTACATATCTACCACAATTGCATTGTACCCCGTGTATATCGCCAAGTTATCTTTCCTCATTGTGCTTTTATTCCTCGTGTTATTATTTGACTATTATTATTTCTATTTTTCTCTCTGTATTGTTGGGATGGGCCCGTAAGAAAGCATTTCACTGTTGTTCTACAACTGTTGTTTACGAAGCATTTGACAAATACAATTTTATTTTATTTGTGTAGTTCATACATGCATAATCTAGGAGCAGAATTACTGTTTTACCTCAATATTAGCCACAAAATCTCTAGCTTGAAATTGACCGTTTTCTGGAAGCTGTGCAGCGTGATTTTCCCTAGATTTACCCCACGTAAGTCAGCCCCCTAGCAATTTGAGTTTCAGCCGAAGGGGCTTCACCCCCTCACAATTTGATTGACGGCTAGCAAGACACCCACATAGTAGTGCGAGAAAGGGAGCAATGACATGGTGTACAAATCTGCACATTTGTAACATAGCGTGCAATTTTGTCTCGTGGGCACTACTTTCAAAAGTACCAGATAATATCTTTAAATTAAGTGCCCTTTAATGTAGACCAAACGGAAAATTCTATAAATCATATTTTTTTTTTTTATATGAATAAAGACTTGCTAATTGTGCCAAAAATCTGGATGTGGCCCTCGTCATATTTTTTCGACTTCAAGAAAGATTTTAACCCACTTAACCCGAGAACTTATCCAAATTTTTACCATCATTGTAAAGTCCTAGTTATCTTCTTTTGATGAAAAAGCCATTTCTCAAGATGGTTATTTATTTCATGAGATTAGTGATTAATTTACATCTGTCCCTCATTTTAAAGCCAACCTTGTTTCATGAGCTGAACTCTCGTTGGAAATCTTTTTTTCAAAAGAAACATCAAACATACTGTATCTATGGGTAACAGGGTTGACGTGTTATGCTCGACAGTCTTCCACCACAAAATGGCCAAAAAGAGTAGAACCAGCTCACCTGCTTTTACACTATGATGACTATTATACAGTAGATAGGCTAGAAATGTTTTTTTTTGTGGAGCTTCCATTCAATTTCTCATCCCTGTTGCACACAACAAACTTCCATTCCCCATCACATTGGGAGTTATGGCTGATTGACTTCGGCGATGTAATTTACAAAATAGCCTCCAACACTCTACTCAGCAAATCGGATGCAGTTTATCACAGTGCCATCTGTTTTGTCACCAAAGCCCCATATACTACCCACCACTGCGGCCTGTATGCTCCCGTTGGCTGGTCCTCGCTACATATTCGTCGCCAAACCCACTGGCTCCAGGTTATCTATAAGTCTTTGCTAGCTAAAGCTCCGCCTTATCTCAGCTCACTGGTCACCATAGCAACACCCACCCGTAGCACGCGCTCCAGCAGGCATATCTCACTGGTCGTCCCCAAAGCCAACACCCCCTTTGGCCTCCTTTCCTTCCAGTTCTCTGCTGCCAATGACTGGAACAAATTGCAAAAATCACTGAAGTTGGAGACTTATATCTCCCTCACTAACTTTAAGCATCAGCTGTCAGAGCAGCTTACCGATCGCTGCAGCTGTACACAGCCCATCTGTATATAGCCCATCCATCTAACTACCTACCTCATCCCCATATTTGTTTTTGTTTTTCTGCTCTTTTGCACACTAGTATTTCTACTTGCACATCCTCATCTGCACATATATCATAATTACTTCGCCACTATTGGCCTATTTATTGCCTTACCTCCTTACTTCATTAGCACACACTGCATATAGATGTTTCTATTGTTATTGACTGTACCTTTGTTTATCCCATGTGTAACTCTGTGTTGTTGTTTTTGTCGCACAGCTTTGCTTTATCTTGGCCAGGTCACAGTTGTAAATAAGAACTTTTTCTCAACTGGCCTACCTGGTTAAATAAAGATGAAATTAAAAAAATGAAATGTAAGATGAAAACGTCAGACCTGTTATGGTCAACCCTGTTACTTTAATGACACTTATTATAGTAAGTTGTTTACTTAACCCCTTGAGATGGGAAAACATGTTTTTTATGAAGTTTAATAATATTGTGCTCTTTATGACACTACCCAAAATGTACTCTATTCGTGGAACGACCCAACTAATAAGCCACATTTCCAATAGCCTCCTATCCGCACAAGGTCCAAAACCAAGTGTGAGTTCAACCGAGTTCACTGAACTCTCTTGTCCAGGCAATTCGTTTCCTACATTTCCACTGCTAACCCACATTAGCATCCAGGCCACTGCTTCATCACTGTGTTACTGGAGAACTCAGAATGGCATGTTATCCAGTACAGCCCAGTGTCACTCAGTGATGTGTTATCCAGTACAGCCCAGTGTCACTCAGTGATGGGTTATCCAGTACAGCCCAGTGTCACTCAGTGATGCGTTATCCAGTACAGCCCAGTGTCACTCAGTGATGTGTTATCCAGTACAGCCCAGTGTCACTCAGTGATGTGTTATCCAGTACAGCCCAGTGTCACTCAGTGATGTGTTATCCAGTACAGCCCAGTGGCACTCAGTGATGTGTTATCCGGTACAGCCCAGTGGCACTCAGTGATGTGTTATCCAGTACAGCCCAGTGGCACTCAGTGATGTGTTATCCAGTACAGCCCAGTGTCACTCAGTGATGTGTTATCCAGTACAGCCCAGTGTCACTCAGTGATGTGTTATCCAGTACAGCCCAGTGGCACTCAGTGATGTGTTATCCAGTACAGCCCAGTGGCACTCAGTGATGTGTTATCCAGTACAGCCCAGTGGCACTCAGTGATGTGTTATCCAGTACAGCCCAGTGTCACTCAGTGATGTGTTATCCAGTACAGCCCAGTGTCACTCAGTGATGTGTTATCCAGTACAGCCCAGTGTCACTCAGTGATGTGTTATCCAGTACAGCCCAGTGTCACTCAGTGATGTGTTATCCAGTACAGCCCAGTGTCACTCAGTGATGTGTTATCCAGTACAGCCCAGTGTCACTCAGTGATGTGTTATCCGGTACAGCCCAGTGTCACTCAGTGATGTGTTATCCGGTACAGCCCAGTGTCACTCAGTGATGTGTTATCCGGTACAGCCCAGTGGCACTCAGTGATGTGTTATCCGGTACAGCCCAGTGGCACTCAGTGATGTGTTATCCGGTACAGCCCAGTGGCACTCAGTGATGTGTTATCCAGTACAGCCCAGTGGCACTCAGTGATGTGTTATCCAGTACAGCCCAGTGGCACTCAGTGATGTGTTATCCAGTACAGCCCAGTGTCACTCAGTGATGTGTTATCCAGTACAGCCCAGTGTCACTCAGTGATGTGTTATCCAGTACAGCCCAGTGGCACTCAGTGATGTGTTATCCAGTACAGCCCAGTGGCACTCAGTGATGTGTTATCCAGTACAGCCCAGTGTCACTCAGTGATGTGTTATCCAGTACAGCCCAGTGGCACTCAGTGATGTGTTATCCAGTACAGCCCAGTGTCACTCAGTGATGTGTTATCCAGTACAGCCCAGTGTCACTCAGTGATGTGTTATCCAGTACAGCCCAGTGTCACTCAGTGATGTGTTATCCAGTACAGCCCAGTGGCACTCAGTGATGTGTTATCCAGTACAGCCCAGTGGCACTCAGTGATGTGTTATCCAGTACAGCCCAGTGTCACTCAGTGTCACTGCATAGGCTGCAGGGCTCCAGCACCATTATGGGTCAAACCCAGAACGCCCCCATCCCCACTGAGCCCACCACGTGCCTGTTACACAAGCACCCTGACAAGACATGGAGAAACTCTCTTTCTCTCCATATATTGCTGTCTCGTTCATTCACTGCCCGCCCCTTTTCTTTCTGTCTCTCTATCTATCTATCCATCTCTCTCTCCACCGCCCCCACAGTCACTGTGACTGTATGTCACTGCAACTCACATCAACTGAACCCCCTTCCCCCTCCCCCTCTTCTCTCTCAAAGTGAGAACATCAACTGAACCCCCTTCCCCCTCCCCCTCTTCTCTCTCAAAGTGAGAACATCAACTGAACCCCCTTCCCCCTCCCCCTCATCTCTCTCAAAGTGAGAACATCAACTGAACCCCCTTCCCCCTCCCCCTCATCTCTCTCAAAGTGAGAACATCAACTGAACCCCCTTCCCCCTCCCCCTCATCTCTCTCAAAGTGAGAACATCAACTGAACCCCCTTCCCCCTCCCCCTCTTCTCTCTCAAAGTGAGAACATCAACTGAACCCCCTTCCCCCTCCCCCTCTTCTCTCTCAAAGTGAGAACATCAACTGAACCCCCTTCCCCCTCCCCCTCATCTCTCTCAAAGTGAGAACATCAACTGAACCCCCTTCCCCCTTCCCCCTCCCCCTCATCTCTCTCAAAGTGAGAACATCAACTGAACCCCCTTCCCCCTCCCCCTCATCTCTCTCAAAGTGAGAACATCAACTGAACCCCCTTCCCCCTTCCCCCTCTTCTCTCTCAAAGTGAGAACATCAACTGAACCCCCTTCCCCCTCCCCTCTTCTCTCTCAAAGTGAGAACATCAACTGAACCCCCTTCCCCCTCCCCCTCATCTCTCTCAAAGTGAGAACATCAACTGAACCCCCTTCCCCCTCCCCCTCTTCTCTCTCAAAGTGAGAACATCAACTGAACCCCCTTCCCCCTCCCCCTCATCTCTCTCAAAGTGAGAACATCAACTGAACCCCCTTCCCCCTCCCCCTCTTCTCTCTCAAAGTGAGAACATCAACTGAACCCCCTTCCCCCTCCCCCTCTTCTCTCTCAAAGTGAGAACATCAACTGAACACCCTTCCCCCTTCCCCCTCCCCCTCATCTCTCTCAAAGTGAGAACATCAACTGAACCCCCTTCCCCCTCCCCCTCATCTCTCTCAAAGTGAGAACATCAACTGAACCCCCTTCCCCCTCCCCCTCTTCTCTCTCAAAGTGAGAACATCAACTGAACCCCCTTCCCCCTCCCCCTCATCTCTCTCAAAGTGAGAACATCAACTGAACCCCCTTCCCCCTCCCCCTCATCTCTCTCAAAGTGAGAACATCAACTGAACCCCCTTCCCCCTCCCCCTCATCTCTCTCAAAGTGAGAACATCAACTGAACCCCCTTCCCCCTCCCCCTCTTCTCTCTCAAAGTGAGAACATCAACTGAACCCCCTTCCCCCTCCCCCTCTTCTCTCTCAAAGTGAGAACATCAACTGAACCCCTTCCCCCTCCCCCTCATCTCTCTCAAAGTGAGAACATCAACTGAACCCCCTTCCCCCTCCCCCTCTTCTCTCTCAAAGTGAGAACATCAACTGAACCCCCTTCCCCCTCCCCCTCTTCTCTCTCAAAGTGAGAACATCAACTGAACCCCCTTCCCCCTCCCCCTCTTCTCTCTCAAAGTGAGAACATCAACTGAACCCCCTTCCCCCTCCCCCTCTTCTCTCTCAAAGTGAGAACATCAACTGAACACCCTTCCCCCTCCCCCTCTTCTCTCTCAAAGTGAGAACATCAACTGAACCCCCTTCCCCCTCCCCCTCTTCTCTCTCAAAGTGAGAACATCAACTGAACCCCCTTCCCCCTCCCCCTCTTCTCTCTCAAAGTGAGAACATCAACTGAACCCCCTTCCCCCTCCCCCTCATCTCTCTCAAAGTGAGAACATCAACTGAACCCCCTTCCCCCTCCCCCTCTTCTCTCTCAAAGTGAGAACATCAACTGAACACCCTTCACCCTCCCCCTCTTCTCTCTCAAAGTGAGAACATCAACTTGACCAGTGCTTGTTTTTTTTCTCAAGGGGATTGCTTGAGGAATTCACCAACTCTATGTTTAGACCGACGCTTATCAATATTGTGTGTATGTACGTCTAGTACGTCATAGTTTTCTCCCTGTTGTTCTACCATTTTATTGTTCTCTCTTCTTCGTTCTCGCTCTCGTTCTCTCTCTCACTCTCTCTCTCTCTCCATCTCGCTGTGCTCAGCAATCAGCACCATGTGAAATATTTAGGTGTTTGAGGCCGTGGGTCAGAGGTCACATGATTGGACCACTTAACCAGTAATACAGGAGGCATATACTGTTAGCAGCAGCACCAACCCAGAAGACTCACCCCACCTCCTCTCTCTTGCTCCTCTCTTCACATTCTTCTTCACTCTACTTTCTACATCACTCTTTCCATTTCACTCTTTCTCTCCTGTGTGTGAATGTATTTTTCAGTAGCTTTCCAGGACTGACTCATGATGGTGTTTGATCTTGAGAGCTGAGAGAGAGAGCTGTGATTTGATGACTGCGTTCCGTGTGGCATGCCGTGAGTACACGACACAGCTGATGCCTATATCAGGAGGGAGAGTGCTTGTGCCTGGCATGCTGATGTCAGAATCAGACATACGCCCATCCCTCTCTCTACTGCAACTCACATCAACTGACCCACCCCCTCCTCCTCCTCCTCCTCCCCCTCATCTCGCTGTAGTCAGCAGCCTGTGAAATATTTAGGTGTGTGAAGCTGTGGGTCAGAGGTCACAGGATTGTACCACTTCACCAGTAATAGAGGAGTCAGACACTCTAACCCCAGGAACAACCCAGAAGAGAAACCCTCTGAACCCTCCCTCTGACGTGTTTGACTCGTCTTTCACTCTGTCTCTGTGCTTATCCATCTCTTCATCTTTCTTGTTTTTCTTTTCCTTTCTTTCCCTCTCATCACATTCTCTCACCCCACCTCTTCTCTCTTGCTCCTCTCTTCACAATTCCCCTTCACTCTACTTTGTACATCACGCTTTCTCTACCCGCTCCGTTTCACTCTTTCTCTCCTGTGTGTGAATGTATATTTTAGTTGCATTCCAAGGCTGACTCGTGGTGGTGTTTGATCTTGAGAGCTGAGAGAGTCTGATTTGATGACTGAGTGCCGTGGCGTGTGGCGTGCCGTGGCATGATGCCTATATCAGGGGGTAGCTCTGTTGCTGGTGTCAGATATACAGTACACACTGATCAGATGAGGCTTTTATTCTAAAATCCCCTGACATCCTCTCAGCTCAGCATGATGTACAGTCGGAGGCCAGTTTTTAGGTACACTGATCTAGTTCCGGGTTGGACCCCCATTTTCCTCCAAAACAGCCTGAATTCTCCGGGGCGTGGAAACGTTGCTCAACTGGTATCAACAGACCTAACGTGTGCCAGGAAAACATACCCCACACCATTACACTACCGCTTTCCAGCCTGTATCGTTGAAACCAGGCAGGATGGGGTCATGGACTCATGCTGCTTAGGCCAAATCCTGACTATCATCAGCGTGACGCAACAGGAACCGGGATTCGTCAGACCAGGCAATGTTTTTCCACTCCTCAATTGTCCAGTGTTGGTGATCACTTGCCCACTGGAGCCGCTTCTTCTTGTTTTTAGCTGATAGGAGTTCAAGCCGGTGTGGTCATCGACTACAATAGCCCTCCGTGACAAGGACTGAGGAGTTGTGTATTCCGAGATGACACCACTGTTCTTCTGCACCTGTTTCTGTGTTTGTGTCTGGCCTGTTAGCTTGCGCAATTCTTGCCAATCCCCTTCGACCTCTCATCCCATTCTCTCTTGTGCACCAGGCTCCCCAGCATTACGCACTCCTGCCACCATCAGTACACACACCTGCCTTTCCCCGTCACAAGCATCAGCGTATTATTGGACTCACCTGGACTCAATCACCTGTTTATTACCTCCCCTATATTTGTCATTTTCCCCATCTCTGTTCCCCACTGCTGCATTAATGTCCGTATGTCTTTGTATACCCTTGTGCTGATGCTGTTCCTGTCCTGTTACCTGTTTGTTCCTCATTAAATGTTGAATCCCCGTACCTGTTCCTCATCTCCTGCGTCGGTCCTTATAGAATACAGCAGCCATCATACGAAGCATCGGGGAGTGCTGGCGTTCTGGTTGGTGGCGACGTCGGGTCTGGGGGCCGCCACCAATGGAACCGAGGGTGCCGAAGCCAGCTCGTCGGGCTGTCATGCCCTAGCTGGTTCGAGAGGTTCTTGCCCCAGTTGGCTCGCAAGGCGCCCATCCCACGTCGGGCCTCAGCCGGATCGTCAGGTTTTTACACCCAGCCGGCTCGTCAGGCTGCTAAGCCTCCGCCGGATCATCGGGCTCCCACACCTCAGCGGGATTAACAGGCTGTCACGCCTCAGCCGGAGCGTCAGGCTCCTATGCCTCAGCCGGCTCGCCAGGCTCCCACGCCTCTGCCGGGTTCGTCGGGATTTTACGCCCAGCCAGCTTGCCCAACATCCGTGCCTCGGCCGGCCCGTCAGGCTCGCCCAGGTGGGACACCGGGTGGCACCCCTGGGGGGGGGTATTGTCACGCCTGCTCCCACTCTCTTGCGCGCGCCAGGCTCCCAGCACTACGCACTCCTGCCACCATCAGCACTCATCTGCCTTTCCCCGTCTCAAGCATCAGCGTATTATTGGACTCACCTGGACTCAATCACCTGTTTATTACCTCCCCTATATTTGTCAGTTCCCCATCTCTGTTCTCCGCTGCTGCATTGATTGTCGTTTGTCATTGTGTATCCGTGTGCTGATGCTGTTTCTGTCTTGCTCTTTGTCTGTTACTTATTAAATGTCAACTCCCCGTACCTGCTTCTCGTCTCCGGCGTCAGTCCTTACAGAGACATTCATACTAGAGAACCAGTTCAGATTCAAGTATAGCTTTTGAATGACTGAAGCCTTTAGTGAGAGGTCTACTGCTTTAATATTTGATCATTTCTGCCCTCCAAATTCATATTGCTGTTCCAAATAAAATTGAATATTTTTTGCTCAAATAATTTCAAAAACAATTCGCTAGGTGTAGGGAAGGCCATAAGCAAATGGTAAACTGGGATATGACTAAAGAGTTAATCAATGAGATTTTTTTACACATAGACAGGTATTTTCCCTTCCATCTTGTCTATTTTTGCTAACTTTCTATTCAAATGTATTGTATTTATTTTCGCACCATTCTCAGGAAATCCTAGACACTGTTGTGCGTGAAAAGCCCAGGAGGCCGGCCGTTTCTGAGATAGTGGAACTGAATCGCCTGGCTCCTGCGATCATACCACGCTCAAAGTCGCTTCGGTCACTTGTTTTGCCCATTCTGACATACAGTCGAACAGTAACTGAATGCCTCGATACCTGTCTGCCTGCTTTGTATTGCAAGCCACAGCTACATGACTCACTGTCTGTAGGAACGAACCATTTTCGTGAGCGGGGTGCTGTATCTAGTAAACTGGCCACTCAGTGTATACACAGTATGTCATTGCGTTCTATGACTCTCACTAAGACTTATCATTGCATTTTCTAGGGAGTGATGGCTCTTAATTTATTAGCTTTGGCATAATAAGAGGAAAATATAGACTGGATTATGTAAGAGCCTGTTTGCTTTTGATGACTATGTACAGTGGCCAATAGTGGAGTTTTGCACCAGTCCTATATATTGGGCACTGTGGTCCCATTCATGATACTGAATTGTTCCATAAGAGGCATTGGCATATACTGCATCTGCAGGCAGTAGTAAATGATCGACAGACCCAATTTACCTGTGAGTCATTGCCTGGCTTGTCAGTTGCCTGAGAGTGAGGATTCAACATGCTGTAGGGTTAGAGGGCCATCTAGTGGAGTTAGACAACACTCTCTTTTCTCTGAGACAGTAAACTAACACCCTCTATACGGTTAGGCCCTGTGTTCACCTCTGGATATTTTAGCAGTGATAGAGTTTTTGTTTTGACCTGTTCTGGTATCCATTGATTCTAATAAAATCACATGCTCATAATTAGTTATCAAAATAGGTACCCATAATTGTGTCACTTTAACAAAAATATGTGATATTATTTAAGAAGATATAATGAAGACTTGTCTTTACCAGTAATATATGTTTTTGTCTGGATCCAATTTTGTATTTCTTTAATACTGAACACTGTCTGACTCTGAATTGGCCCCACCTCTCTCTGGGAGAGAATGTCATTGTACACCTGGCTGTAGCAATGAGTAATGTGGTGGGTGACGTCATCATCTGTGTTCCCCTCAGGGGGTTATCAGAGAGGAATGTTCCCATTGTCAACCACAATGTCACTGAACCAGAACCACCGTCAACCATTGTCACACAACCTCTCACTCCCAGCTGGCAACATCCTCCTCCATTTACACTTCCACTTCGATGTGATAGCAGTTCCACACCCTCTCTCTCTCTCTCTCTCTCTCTCTCTCTCTGTCTCTCTCTCTCTGTCTCTCTCTCTCTGTCTCTCTCTCTCTGTCTCTCTCTCTCTCTGTCTCTCTGTCTCTCTCTCTCTCTCTCTCTCTCTCTCTCTCTCTGTCTGTCTGTCTCTCTCTCTCTGTCTCTCTCTCTCTCTGTCTCTCTCTCTCTCTCTCTCTCTCTGTCTGTCTGTCTGTCTGTCTCTCTCTCTCTCTCTGTCTCTCTTTCTGTCTCTCTCTGTCTCTCTGTCTCTCTCTGTCTCTCTCTCTCTCTCTCTCTCTCTCTCTCTCTCACTCTCATTTGTTGTAAAGATGGGGAGAGGTCTAGCCGTAATAAAAATATGCTTTTTTGACACCACACTCCAAAAAACAAGTTCTGCAGGCTCTAGTTTTGTCTAATCTTGATTATTGTCCAGTCGTGTGGTCCAGTGCTGCAAGGAAAGACCTAGTTAAGCTGCAGCTGGCCCAAAACAGAGTGGCACGTTTTGCTCTTAATTGTAATCAGAGGGCTGATATAAATACTATGCATGCCAGTCTCTCTTGGCTAAGAGTTGAGGAGAGACTTACTGCATCACTTCTTCTTTTTATAAGAAACATTATTCAAGAATAACAAGAATAACAAATTCAAGAAAGTGTACAGTATTATTTAGAGCCCTATTTGCATGGAACTTCCTTCCATCTCTTATTGCTCAAATAAACAGCAAACCTGGTTTCAAAAAACAGATAAAGCAACACCTCACGGCACAACACCTCTCCCCTATTTGACCTGGATAGTTTGTGTGTATGCATTGATATGAAGGCTACGTGTTCCTTTTTAAAAAATATATGTAGTTCTGTCCTTGAGCTGCTCTAGTCTATTGATGTTCTGTATTATGTCATTCTGTATTATGTTTCATGTTTTGTGTGGACCCCAGGAAGAGTAGCTGCTGCTTTTGCATCAGCTAATGGGGATCCTAATAAAATACCAAATACACATTTAATTCAATTGAATTCAATGGTTTTATTGGCATGGGAAACGTGTTAACATTGCCAAAGCAAGTGAAGTAGATAATAAACAAAAATGAAATTAACAACACAAATTAAGAGTAAACATTACACTCACAGAAGTTCTAAAATAATAAAGACACTTTAAATGTCATATTATGTCTATATACAGTGTTGTAACGATTTGCAAATAGTAAAGTACAAAAGGGTAAGTAAATAAACATAAATATGGGTTGTATTTACAATGGTGTTTGTTCTTCACTGGTTGCCCTTTTTTTGTGGCAACAGGTCACAAATCTTGCTGCTGTGGTGGCACACTGTGGTAGTTCACCCAATACATATGGGAGTTTATCAAAATTGGGTTTGTTTGCGAATTCTTTGTGGGTCTGTGTAATCTGAGGGAAATATGTGTCTTTTATATGGTCATACATTTGGCAGGAGGTTAGGAAGTGCAGCTCAGTTTCCACCTCATTTTGACGGCAGTGTGCACATAGCCTGTCTTCTCTTGAGAGCCAGGTCTGCCTACGGCGGCCTTTCTCAATAGCAAGGCTATCCTCACTGAGTCTGTACATAGTCAAAGCTTTTCTTAAGTTTGGGTCAGTCACAGTGGTCAGGTATTCTGCCACTGTGTACTCTCTGTTTAGGGCCAAATAGCATTCTAGTTTGCTCAGTTTTTTTGTTAATTCTTTACAATGTGTCAAGTAATTATCTTTTTTGTTTTCTCATGATTTGGTTGTGTCTAATTGTGTTGCTATCCTGGGGCTCTGTGGGGTCAGTTTGTGTTTATGAACAGAGCCCCAGGACCAGCTTGCTTAGAGAACTCTTCTCCAGGTTCATCTCTCTGTAGGTGATGGCTTTGTTATGGAAGGTTTGGGAATCGCTTCCTTTTAGATGGTTGTAGAATTTAACGGCTCCTTTCTGGATTTTGATCATTAGCGGGATTCGGCCTAATTCTGCTCTGCATGCATTATTTGGTGTTTTACCTTGTACACAGAGGATATTTTTGCAGAATTCCTCATTTAGAGTCTCAATTTGGTGTTTATCCCATTTTGTGAATTCTTGTTTGGTGAGCGGACCCCAAACCTCACAACCATAAAGGGCAATGGGTTCTATAACTGATTCAAGTATTTTTAGCCAGATCCTAATTGGTATGGCGAATCGTTCACATCTTTGTGGAAGTTACCTGTGGCGCTGATGTTTAGACCAAGGTATGTATAGTTTTTTGTGTGCTCTTGGGCAACGGTGTCTAGATGGAATTTGTATTTGTGGTCCTGGCGACTGGACCTTTTTTGGAACACCATTATTTTGGTCTTACTGAGATATACTGTCAGGGCCCAGGTCTCGGAGAATCTGTGCAGAAGATCTAGGTGCTGCTGTAGGCCCTCCTTGGTTGGTGACAGAAGCACCAGATCATCAGCAAACAGTAGACATTTGACTTCAGATTCTAGCAGGGTGAGGCCGGGTGCTGCAGACTTTTCTTGTGCCCTCGCCAATTCGTTGATATATATGTTGAAGAGGGTGGGCTTAAGATGCATCCCTGTTTCACCCCACGGCCCTGTGGGAAGAAATGTGTGTGTTTTTTGCCTATTCTAACCGCACACTTGTTGTTTGTGTACATGGATTTTATAATATCGTATGTTTTCACTGAGGAAATGTACGAGTCTGTTTTTAATGATAATGCAGAGGATTTTCCCAAGGTTGCTGTATACGCATATCCCACGGTTGTTATTGGGGTCAAATTTGTCTCCAATATTGGGGAAGATGCCAGAGCTAAGAATGATGTTAAAGAGTTTTAGTAAAGCAAATTGGAATTTGTTGTCTGTATATTTGATAATTTCATTGAGGATACCATCAACACCACAGGCCTTTTTGGGTTGGAGGGTTTTTATTTTGTCCTGTAGTTCATTCAAGGTAATTGGAGAATCCAGTGGGTTCTGGTAGTCTTTAATAGTTGATTCTAAGATTAGTATTTCATCATGTATATGTTTTTGCTGTTTGTTCTTTGTTATAGATTGAAAAAAGATTGGAGTGGTTTACCCATACATTTCCATTTTGGATAGATTTCTTTGTGTTGTTGTTTGTTTAGTGTTTTCCAATTTTCCCAGAAGTGGTTAGAGTCTATGGATTCTTCAATTACATTGAGCTGATTTCTGACGTGCTGTTCCTTCTTTTTCCGTATTTCTGTATTGTTTTAGGTTTCTCAAAAAAAAAAATGACTTTTGCATTCTTCATCAAACCATTTGTCATTGTTGTTCATTTTCTTCAGTTTTCTATTTGAGATTTTTTGATTTGATAGGGAAGCTGAGAGGTCAAATATACTGTTAAGATTTTCTACTGCCAAGGTTACACCTTCACTATTACAGTGGAATGTTTTGTCCAGGAAGTTGTCTAAAAGGGATTACATTTTTTGTTGCCTAATTGTTTTTTGGTAGGTTTCCACACTACATTCAATCCATCTATAGCATTTCTTAATATTACTCAGTTCCTTTGGCTTTGATGCCTTATGATTGAGTTTTGCTCTGTTCAAGTAGAGTGTGATTTTTCTGTGGTCTGATAGGGGTGTCAGTGGGCTGACTGTGAATGCTCTGAGAGTCTCTGGGTTGAGGTCAGTGATAAAGGTGTCTACAGTACTACTGCCAAGAGATGAGCTATAGTTGTACCTACCATAGGAGTCCCCTCGAAGCCTACCATTGACTATGTACATACCCAGAGTGTGACAGAGCTGCAGGAGTTGTGACCCGTTTTTGTTGGTTATGTTGTCATGGTTGTGTCTAGGGGGGGCATATGGGGGAGGGAATGCTGTCACCTCCAGGCAGGTGTTTGTCCCCCTGTGTGCTGAGGGTGTCAGGTTCTGGCATTTAGGTCGCCACAGACTAGTACATGTCCCTGGGCCTGTAAATGATTGATTTCCCACTCCAGGATGGAGAAGTTGTCTTCATTAAAGTATGGGAATTCTACTGGGGGGATATATAGGGGTTCCTCCTTTAAAAGTTGCAAGCTTGTACCGTGGGACTTAGAGATACCCAGCATCACGGCTTCATTGATCCAGACCACCACAAGGGGGAGTTAGAGCTCTCATTATGCATTTGGGTCCCAAGGTTTTTATATGACCAATCATATCGAGTGGTTCCATTGACGAATTTGACGCAAGCCACCTGTCCCTGCGTGAAGATGGCTGACAAAACATTACGGTGGAACCAAATGTAAGTAGTTATAATGTCATAACGAGTAAAGCAAAAAATTTACGATTGAGAGGAATAATTTTTTTGTTGTTGTCATTTAGCAGACGCTCTTATCCAGAGCGACTTACAGTAGCGAATGCATACATTTCATACAATTTCAGACATTTTATTTTTTCTGTGCTGGCCCCCTGTGGGAATCAAACCCACAACCCTGGTGTTGCAAACACCATGCTCTACCAACTGAGCTACAGGGAAGGCTTAGTTAATGTAGAGACAAACGTTTGTGCATATTATTTTGTCAGAAAGTTAATTCGTGAAAATCGCTATTTAGCAAGTTAGCTTGCTAGTGTTATGACAGAAGAATGAATTTGTAATTTGTGTTGTTTAATGTTTTAGGGACTCCTGAGAAAACCAGCAAACCAGGCTGTCATCTTGTGAAACAGTGGATGTAAAGAATCTAGCTAACTAAAGCATTTACTGCAAATTGAATGTACAATTGTGTAAGCATGCCTTGCAATGCAGCTGAAGTAACATAGCTAGCTAACTATTTACTTGCTTATTGTGTAGTGGAGGATAAAAAGAACTGTATGCCTATGGATGTGTAGCTAGCTACAGTATGTAGCCGATCTGTGTATGGACCCTAAAACATTTGGTATGAATATTAGTTCAGAACCAATCTATGAACCTCAACTATCAGAGTTGTTGTATCAACTTCAAGTCTGAATGGCATTAATGAAGCCTATGGATAGAGTAGAATATAATAACTTTATTGTGTCAAGAATGCAAGTCCTATACACATGCACTGTAGTTATTACCACGCATGAGATTCCCACATTGTAGCCTGTACATTGAATATATTCACTGATCATGTACTCTTCCTTGGTAAATAAAGGTGTGGTTCAGGTATGAATCTCTGAGACATTCTTTTTCAGTCATATCAAACTCCATTATTTGAATGATGCTGTGTTTGCATGTATGATTTAAGTAAAGGCTGATTTGTAATTCATATATACAGAAAAAAAACAATGCATATCTAATTAATCTGCATTAATCTGAGGACACAGGAGAGTATTTCAATGAGAGTGTCTCGCTGGTCTGGGCGGGTGTCTATTGATCTGTTGCTCCTGTGTGAAGTGTTCGGGCTGCGTTTGAGAGCGATGTCCTTTAGAGTCCGGGCGAAGGCGGGCACTGCTGCCTTGGAGATCACCCTCTCTCTCTCTGTCTCTCCCTCTCTGTCTCTCTCTCTGTCTCGCTCTCTATCTCTATCTTACCCCCTCTCTGTCTCTGTCTTTCTCTGTCTCTCGATTTCATCCCCCCTCTGTCTCTATCTCTATCTCTCTCTCTATCTCACCCACTCTCTGTCTCTCTCTCTCAATTCAATTAAATTCAAGGGGCTTTATTGGCATGGGAAACATATGTTAACATTGCCAAAGCAAGTGAAGTAGATAATACACAAAAGTGAAATAAACATTAAAAATGAACAGAACATTACACTCACAGAAGTTTCAAAATAATAAAGACAGTACAAATGTCATATTATGTATATATACAGTGTATATATATACAGTATATACAGTTTATATACAGTATATACATTGTATATATATATAATATATATATTATATATATATACAGTCTCTCTCTCTCTGTTTCTCTATCTCACCCCCTCTATCTCCCTCTTTCTCACCCCCTCTCTGTCTCTCTATCTCACCCTCTCTCTCTCTCTCTACCTCACCCCTGTGTCTCTCTCTCTCTCTGTCTCGCTCTCTGTCTCTATCTTACCCCGTCTCTGTCTCTCTCTCGATTTTACCCCCCGTCTCTCTCTCTCTCTCTCTCTCTCTCTCTCTCTCTCTCTCTCTATCTCACCCAGTCTCTGTCTCTCTCTCTGTCTCTCTATCTCACCCCCTCTGTCTTTCACTCTCTCTGTCACTCTATCAAATCAAAGTTTATTTGTCTTGTGTGCTGAATACAACAGGTGTAGACCTTACAGTGAAATGCTTACTTACAGACTCTAACCAAAAGTGCAAAAAAATGTATTAGGTGAACAGTAGGTAGGTAAAGAAATTAAACAACAGTAAAAAGACAGGCTATATACAGTAGCGAGGCTATAAAAGTAGCGAGGCTACATACAGACACCGGTTAGTCAGGCTGATTGAGGTAGTACGTACATGTAGATATGGTTAAAGTGACTATGCATATATGATGAACAGAGAGTAGCAGTAGCGTAAAAGAGGGGTTGGCGGGTGGTGGGTAGCGGGTGGCGGGACACAATGCAGATAGCCCGGTTAGTCAATGTGCGGGAGAACTGGTTGGTCGGCCCAATTGAGGTAGTATGTACATGAATGTACAGTTAAAGTGACTATGCATATATCATAAACAGAGAGTAGCAGTAGCGTAAAAGAGGGGTTGACGGGTGGTGTGTGGGACACACTGCAGATAGTCCGGTTAGCCAATGTGCGGGAGCACTGGTTGGTCGGCCCAATTGAGGTAGTATGTACATGAATGTACAGTTAAAGTGACTATGCATATATGATAAATAGAGAGTAGCAGCAGCGTAAAAAGAGGGGTTGGGGGGAACACAATGCAAATAGTCTGGGTAGCCATTTGATTACTTGTTCAGGAGTCTTATGGCTTGGGGGTAAAAACTGTTGAGAAGCCTTTTTGTCCTAGACTTGGCACTCCGGTACCGCTTGCCATGCAGTAGTAGAGAGAACAGTCTATGACTGGGGTGGCTAGGGTCTGACAATTTTAGGGCCTTCCTCTGACACCGCCTGGTGTAGAGGTCCTGGATGGCAGGCAGCTTAGCCCCAGTGATGTACTGGGCCGTACGCACTACCCTCTGTAGTGCCTTGCGGTCAGAGGCTGAGCAATTGCCGTACCAGGCAGTGATGCAACCAGTCAGGATGCTCTCGATGTTGCAGCTGTAGAACCTTTTGAGGATCACAGGACCCATGCCAAATCTTTTTAGTTTCCTGAGGGGGAATAGGCTTTGTTGTGCCCTCTTCACGACTGTCTTGGTGTGTTTGGACCATTCTAGTTTGTTGTTGATGTGGACACCAAGGAACTTGAAGCTCTCAACCTGCTCCACTACTGCCCCGTCGATGAGAATGGAGGCGTGCTCGTTCCTCCTTTTCCTGTAGTCCACAATCATCTCCTTAGTCTTGATTACATTGAGGGATAGGTTGTTATTCTGGCACCACCCGGCCAGGTCTCTGACTTCCTCCCTATAGGCTGTCTTGTCGTTGTCAGTGATCAGGCCTACCACTGTTGTGTCGTCTGCAAACTTAATGATGGTGTTGGAGTCATCCCTGGTTATGCAGTCATGGGTGAACAGGGAGTACAGGAGGGGACTGAGCATGCACCCCTAGGGAGCTCCAGTGTTGAGGATCAGCGTGGCAGATGTATTGCTACCTACCCTCACCACCTGGGGGCGGCCCGTCAGGAAGTCCAGGATCCAGTTGCAGAGGGAGGTGTTTAGTCCCAGGATCCTTAGCTTAGCCTCTCTAGGGCAGGTGGCACCAAATCGTCCCACCTACGTAACAGCCAGTTGAATCCTGTGGCGCGATTTTCAAATACCTTAGAAATGCTATTACTTCAATTTCTCAAACATATGACTATTTTACAGCTATTTAAAGACAAGACTCTCGTTAATCTAACCACACTGTCCGATTTCAAAAAGGCTTTACAACAAAAGCAAAACATTAGATTATGTCAGCAGAGTACCCAGCCAGAAATAATCAGACACCCATTTTTCAAACTAGCATATAATGTCACAAAAACCCAGAAGACAGCTAAATGCAGCACTAACCTTTGATGATCTTCATCAGATGACACACCTAGGACATTATGTTATACAATACATGCATGTTTTGTTCAATCAAGTTCATATTTATATCAAAAACCAGCTTTTTACATTAGCATGTGACGTTCAGAACTAGCATACCCCCCGCAAACATCCGGTGAATTTACTAAATTACTCACGATAAACGTTCACAAAAAGCATAACAATTATTTTAAGAATTATAGATACAGAACTCCTCTATGCACTCGATATGTCCGATTTTAAAATAGCTTTTCGGTGAAAGCACATTTTACAATATTCTCAGTAGATAGCCCGGCATCACAGGGCTAGCTATTTAGACACCCAGCAAGTTTAGCCTTCACCAACCTCTGATTTACTATTAGAAAAGTTTGATTACCTTTCCTGTTCTTTGTCAGAATGCACTCCCAGGACTTCTACTTCAATAACAAATGTTGGTATTCGAAGCATGTCAACCGCTGTTTAAAATCAATTTTTATGCCATTTTTCTCGTAAAAAAGCAATAATATTCCGACCGGGAATCTGCAATTAGGTAAACAGCCGAAAGAAAATACAGCACGGGGTCGACTCGGGCACGCGCCTAATTCCTTTGTCCTCTGATCGGCCACTTGGCAAAGGCGATAATGTGTTTCAGCCAGAGGCTGCCTTGATATCGTTCAGCTTTTTCCCGGGCTCTGAGAGCCTATGGGAGCCGTAGGAAGTGTCACGTTACAGCTAAGATCCTCACTCTTCAATAAACAGAGACAAGAAGAACGAGTCCTTGTCAGACAGGCCACTTCCTGCATGAAATCTTCTCAGGTTTTTGCCTGCCATATGAGTTCTGTTATACTCACAGACACGATTCAAACAGTTTTAGAAACTTTAGGGTGTTTTCTATCCAAAGCCAATAATTATATGCATATTCTAGTTACTGGGCAGAAGTAGTAACCAGATTAAATCGGGTACGTTTTTTATCCGGCCGTGTAAATACTGCCCCCTAGCCCTAACAGGTTAATGATGAGCTTTGAGGGCACTATGGTGTTGAACGCTGAGCTGTAGTCAATGAATAGCATTCTCACATAAGTGTTCCTTTTGTCCAGGTGGGAAAGGGCAGTGTGGAGTGCAATAGAGATTGCATCATCTGTGGATCTGTTTGGGCGGTATGCAAATTGGAGTGGGTCTAGGGTTTCTGGGATAATGGTGTTGATGTGAGCCATTACCAACCTTTCAAAGCACTTCATGGCTACAGATGTGAGTGCTACGGGTCTGTAGTCATTTAGGAAGGTTGCCTTTGTGTTCAAAGGCACAGGGACTATGGTGGTCTGCTTGAAACATGTTGGTATTACAGACTTAATCAGGGACATGTTGAAAATGTCAGTGAAGACACCTGCCAGTTGGTCAGCACATGCCCGGAGCACACGTCCTGGTAATCCGTCTGGCCCCGCAGCCTTGTGTATGTTGACCTGTTTAAAGGTCTTACTCACGTCGGCTACGGAGAGCGTGAGTCACACAGTCGTCCGGAACAGCTTGTTGCTTGCCTCAAAGCGAGCAGAGAAGTGATTTAGCTCATCTGGTTGGCTCGTGTCACTGGGCAGCTCACGGCTGTGCTTCCCTTTGTAGTCAGTAATAGTTTGCAAGCCCTGCCACATAAGCTGAGCGTCGGGGCCGGTGTAGTATGATTCAATCTTAGTCCTGTATTGACACTTTGCCTGATTGATGATTCGTCGCAGGGCATAGCAGGATTTCTTGTATGCTTCCGGGTTAGAGTCCCGCACCTTGAAAGCGGCAGCTCTACCCTTTAGCTCAGTGCGAATGTTGCCTGTAATCCATGGCTTCTGGTTAGGGTATGTACGTACAGTCACTGTGGGGACGACGTCCTCGATGCACTTATTGATAAAGCCAGTGACTGATGTGGTGTACTCCTCAATGCCATCGGAAGAATCCCGGAACATGTTCCAGTCTGTGATAGCAAAACAGTCCTGTAGTTTAGCATCTGCTTCATCTGACCACTTTTTTATAGACTGAGTCACTGGTGCTTCCTGCTTTCATTTTTGCTTGTAAGCAGGAATCAGGAGGATAGAGTTGTGGTCGGATTTACCAAATGGAGGGCGAGGGAGAGCTTTGTATGCGTCTCTGTGTGTGGAGTACAGGTGATCTAGAATTGTTTTCCCTCTGGTTGCACATTTAACGTGTTGATGGACATTTGGTAGAACTGATTTAAGTTTCCCTGCATTAAAGTCTCCAGCCACTAGGAGAGCCGCCTCTGGGTGAGTGGTTTCCGGTTTGCTTATTTCCTTATACAGCTGACTGAGTGCTGTCTTAGTGCCAGCATCTGTCTGTGGTGGTAAATAAACAGCCACGAAAAGTATCACCCCCCCCTCTCTCTCTCTCTCTCTGTCTCTCTCTATCTCACCCCCTTTCTCTCTATCTCACCCCCTTTCTGTCTCTCTCACTCTCACCCTCTCTCTCTCTCTCAATGCAATTTACAATTTAAGGGCTTTCTTATCATGGGAAACATATGTTTACATTGTCAAAGCAACTGAAATAGATAATAAACAAAAGTGAAATCAACAATAACAAAATGAACAGTAAACATGTCTCTTTCTCTCTCTCTCTCTCTCTCTCTCTCGTTCTCACTCTCTTTCTCTCTCTCTCTCTAACAGCTCCATTCCATGTGAACACCCAGTTGAACATTGTATTAAAGGCATACCGTGCATAGTGGCCACCATCCATAAACATAGATTCTGGATCTTGTTTCAATAGCCTTCCTAGTTTACTGTTTGATTGAAACAGGCTTGTATTACCAGGGTGAAGGGCATAAACCAGGAATCCCCTCCTACATACCAGGAAAAATGCCCCGCTGTCTGATGCCAGCTGCCCCTTCCTCTGCCACACTGACACACAGAGACTCACAATGGGGCTGTTAAGGTATATTGATTGCATAGTTAATGCATAAGCATGTACTGAAATGCACACTTGAACTGATAGTACTGATGTAGTACTGATGGCCGGGGCATATACAGTATGGTAGTATACCATTACACCCAGAAAGACATGTCCTGGTGAATACTTTGATGGCATAGTTCATGCATAATAACCTAAGCATGTAGTGAAAGGCAGGAAACAGCATGCATTAACTATGTGTAGCAGGCTAGGTGTATGGATTATAGGTCAAGACATTAGCAGGCTAGATGTATGGATTACAGGTCTAGAAATCAGCAGGCTAGATGTATGGATTACAGGTCTAGACATTAGCAGACTAGATGTATGGATTACAGGTCTAGACATTAGCAGGCTAGATGTATGGATTACAGGTCTAGACATTAGCAGGCTAGATGTATGGATTACAGGTCTAGACATTAGCAGGCTAGATGTATGGATTACAGGTCTAGACATTAGCAGGCTAGATGTATGGATTACAGGTCTAGACATATTCTCTTCAGAGATGTGCTGTGCTGTAGATATGTTGTTGCTGTCGCATGGCTATGTATGCTTGTGTGTTTCCTATGTATCTACCACATATGTGTAGTAGTTGTGTATTGCAGATCATGTCTAGTAATGGATATTATGCTCTTTAGACCTTTGTGGCAATGTGGACATGTATTACACATGTATATAGCTACATGTATTACACATTTATATAGATACATGTGTTACACATTTATATAGCTACATGTATTACACATTTATATAGCTACATGTGTTACACATTTATATAGCTACATGTATTATACATTTATATAGCTACATGTATTACACATTTATATAGCTACATGTATTACACATTTATATAGCTACATGTATTACACATTTTTATAGCTACATGTGTTACACATTTATATAGCTACATGTATTACACATTTATATAGCTACATGTATTATACATTTATATAGCTACATGTATTACACATTTATATAGCTACATGTGTTACACATTTATATAGCTACATGTATTACACATTTATATAGCTACATGTATTACACATTTATATAGCTACATGTATTACACATTTATATAGCTACATGTATTACACATTTATATAGCTACATGTATTATACATTTATATAGCTACATGTATTACACATTTATATAGCTACATGTATTACACATTTATATAGCTACATGTATTACACATTTATATAGCTACATGTATTTCACAGGAACACAGTAGATACATGCCTTTATTCCCCCTCTATCCTAGTGACAGTAGTGAGTCCATTCCAGTGAGTCTGCTCCAGGTCTTAGTGCGCTGCCGGTGGTGGCTCAGAGAGACCACATCTCCTCACACACCAGGGGAAGGAAGTGCAGGCTGGGACTGGGACAACCACACAGCACAGCTCTCACTGGACACACAAAGTGTGAAAGGGCGTGTGAAAGAGAGTGTGAGAGGGAGAGAGAGAGAGAGAGAGAGAGAGAGAGAGAGAGAGAGAGAGAGAGAAAGTCGCGACTTGCAAGGGATGTTGGATGGTTGTTGTTGCTGCTGTTGTGTGTTTGATGTATCCTTGAATGTTGCATTTATGATAGTGGAAGTTGGTCTGTTTAGACAGTTTGTGTGTGTGTGTGTGTGTGTGTGTGTGTGTGTGTGTGTGTGTGTGTGTGTGTGTGTGTGTGTGTGTGTGTGTGTGTGTGTGTGTGTGTGTGAGTTGATGTGTGTTTGATGGTGCTGGGTAGCTGGGGTGTTGGTGCTATGTATCGGTGTTCGCCCTGTCACAGAAGCAGGGTCCACTTTGACTTCAGCGAGGAAGTCATCAAGAGACTCCATACTTCCAGCCACACTCACAGGTCAGAACAAGGATAGAACACCGTCTCTTTCTTTCTTTTTCTCTCTGTCTCTCTATCTTTCTCTCTGTCTTTTTCTTTGGCTTTCTGTCACATTCACTTCATCTTTCTCTCATGTGCTTCTATAGCTTTTCTCACCTTCAGTTTAGTGCATGATGAGCTGCCATTCATTAGAGATAGCATGCAGTGCTTGTTATGCATTCTTTTTTGTTCTAACCCCCCCCATGTACTGTATTTCTCCCTCTTACGCTGTCAATCCAAAGTTGTCTGCATGGCATGACTTTCTAACCCCTTTCTGTATACTTTTTCCCATCTTCTGTTTGTGTGTAGATGTGTCTCTCTTTCCAATGTTCATTATATATAGCCCTCTCTCTCTCTTTCCAATGTTCATTATATATAGCCCTCTCTCTCTCTTTCCAATGTTCATTATATATAGCCCTCTCTCTTTCCAATGTTCATTATATATAGCCCTCTCTCTCTTTCCTATGTTCAGTCTCTAAATATCTGTTAATCATGAATTCTATAGTTGAGTGTGTGTTAGGGAATCAAAACTATATCACGTTGACTGTGTGGCATTTGTTTGTTTACATTGGTGTGGTGCGAGTCTGTACAGTTGGCAGTCTGTACTACTGGTCCATCCAGATGCAGCTGTGCTGTTACCTAAAGCTCACCTACTGTACTTGATGTATTGCAATTTCCTAAATGTATCATGCTGATGACGCAACTAAACACTCCCAGCAGGATTTGTATTAGCACTCCACTGTTCCACCGTCACGGCCTCAAACGTGTGTTTATCCAACCGCATGACAGCTATTCTCTCCAACACCACTTTGCAGCTTCTTATTGTTTATGCCGTGTAAACACATACAATATGCTCTGCAAAGACAATGTCGCCTATGAAGAAGATTTCCTGCTTTGAGTTGATTTGCCTTGCTGAGATACACACATTATTCTAGAACATTAACCTTTGACCAGAATATCATCATCATCATCATGATAAAATCGTAGATTGTTGTTGTGGAGAAGCAGAGAGAGGGAGCAGCAGGCTGGACAGGGCGGGTCAAAACCAGCGTGACTCGTCTGGAGAGGAGACTCTGGCCATACTCATCTTTAAGAGCCAAGGCTCCCTGTGGAAAGTACTGTACACTCAGTCAGTGCATGTGGAAGTGGAAAATTACAGATGTCAAGTTTTAACTTGATCACACTTTTCTTGCAGAGAATGTTCCCGCTACATCAGGAAATGAATGAGCCTTGTGATTCCTTAAAAATTCGCAGTTCTCTTTCTCTCCATGCGGGGGCAGTCGAATCATTCGGATCAGGCCTGTTATCAAATAATATTCTCTCTCGCTCACTCAAACGGTAGCCGTAGGTCCTATTACTGCAAATTCAAACGTACAAAAATGTATTTGAAATGCATCCATACACAAAAACAACCATCATTTTATATAGCTTACGCGATATAGATATTGGTCTCCACTAGGCTATGATATACAATTGTGAAGTGTATCCTGAGGTTACGAATGAGCTGCCCAAATTTTGATAAATCGTAACCTGGGGTGGTTTAGCGGTTAGGAACACTACCTTCACATATAGTTCTACCGTGTCAGCGTGGGTTAGATTACGGCATAAGCCCTTCTGGTACAAATAACTCAAACCCCCCGATACACTTGATTAGTTTCACATTTAAAAATGGACAGTCAGAGATATAATACCCCTGATCTTGATAAAATAAAATATAACCAGACACACACCAGACACTTTTGGAAACTGTCACACCTGTCTCTGTGCTTGTCTCCACCCCCATCCAGGTGTCACCCATCCTCCCCATTATCCACAGTGTATTTATACCTGTGTTCTCTGTTTGTCTGTTGCCAGTTTGTTTTGTTTTGTGAAACCTACCACCGCTCCTGTCTGATCTTGTTCCTGTTTTGTAGTCCTTCCCAAATTTGACCGTTCTGCCTGCCCTGACCCTGACCCTGCCTGCCATTCTCTGGATTACTGACCTCTGCCTGCCTTTGACCTGTTGTTTGCCTGCCCCTATACTAGAAATACACTTTTCTTTGACGCTGTCATACCTGAAACCTGATAGTACAAACTGGCCATGACTGACCCAGCAGACTCACCCAGCAGACCAGCTGGACAATGCTGTCTCCCTGCAAGTAGCCACCCTTGGAAGACATGAGGAGTTACTTCAAGGTCTTATGGAGGGACTCCATTCCCTGGCAGAATGCCATGACCAGGCATTCAATACATTGCTGGAGAAATTCTGCGGATTCCCCACAGGGCAGCGGGTCACACCCGTAATCTCCCAGCCTACCCCAGTGTCCCGAGAACCCCGCTTACCTCCTCTGGAGCGGTACGCTGGAGATTCCAGAACCTGCCGGGCTTTTCTCTGCAAGTGTTCCCTCATTTTTCGAGCTGCAACCTTCTTTGTTCCCCTCGGACCGCTCGAGGATAGCGTACATCATAACGCTGATGTCCAGGAGGGCACTTGCCTGGGCCACGGCGGTGTGGGAGCAACATTCCGCTATCTACCTCAGTCTGGAGGAGTTTATGGAGGAAGTTCGGAAGGTGTTTGATTCTCCGTTGTCCGGGAGAGAGGCTGCTCGCAAGCTGCTCCAGCTACGTCAAGACTCCCGTAGTGTGGCAGACTACGCAGTGGATTTCTGCACGTTGGCAGCTGAGAGTGCTTGGAACCCGGAAGCGCTGTTCGACATTGTTCCTACACAGAGTATCGGAGGAAGTAAAAGACGACCTTGCAGCCCGGGAACTACTGACGGATCTCGACTCAATCATTGCCTTGACCATTCGGATTGATTGGGGGACTACGGGAACGAAGGAAGGAGAAGAGATTTGATTTCACTCATCCTGGCATAATGTGTGCCGGGGTCAGCGGCTGTAACCTTTGGACCACACAGGCACTGAGGCAACCAACAATTTATTCGGCCTATTGATTGCCTTGAACATTTAACAAAATAATTGATATAAAAAAAGGATTTCCCCTCATTAAAAATACATATACCCCCTACAAATATGTCAATTTCTTATAATCCACATAACAATTCACACTAGACGCGGTGTAGCCTGCACATAGCCTACATAGGATATTTGAAGTGACGCTCTGTGGACCTGCAGTCTAAGTTATTGTATAGCCTACAAACAGTGCTTCCAGGTTCCCCTTGCGGTGATTCTAAATATAAAATATTTATTAAAATCCTCCTGCTGCAGGATTATTTTCCTCCTGATATGAAATGGGTCATATTATGATCTGAGATCTGTAGTTAGTTCACACTTGTGCTTGTCTGTTCATGTGAGCATGTACAGTTTCTGCCTGTAGTTAATGTGTGCGGTGGTGTTACTGGCCATGATCTGTGTTTGCTTGCTTGTGCGTATATCCTGTAGGAAGCTGTGTGAGTTCGTGACTAGGGTTGCAAAGGGTCGGAAACTTTCCGGGAAATTTTCCATGGTAGGTTAAGCCCGGGAATTTGGGGAATTTTGCTTAATTTCATCAAAAAAGTTAGCTTATAACAGTGTACCTTTTTTGTGGGATACACAGGCAATTCTAGTTCTTGTGGCATATTTTGGTTGAACTATCCCCAATTCAATGGAATTGCAACCCTCTGCATGCGCTCTTCCATCACATGTACAGCTGATTCTCAAGATCTTGCACACTAATGAGATGCTATTGAGCCCACACTACGACACCATCTGAGCCAAGGACTACATGCTTTCTGGTAAGTTTTGATTACAATACTGGGTGAGGTGAATATATTTTACATGACATACATGATTTTTTGTTAACTAGTAAATAGTAGCCTACAGCAACGTGTGTTTAAATCATTTCTAACTTGTTAACAATTTCTGCTGGTTAGTGTTTGCTACCATGTGGGTTTTAGCTTGCTTGAGCCTGCTAACTGAGGAGTGTTAATTCACCTGTTTCCATACATGTTTAATTTTAAAAATGTATCTTACAAAGGAGTTGTTTAATCTAACTGCTTAACTATTTATCTGTACATGGAATTGTATTTGGGTTTTTTTACTCATTTTTTTCTCATCTTTACAGGAAAATGCCATTGGCATTATCTGATGTGTGAAGATATTTCATTGCAGCTAATGTAGAAGGAAAATCTGTGTACATTTGGAAATACTGTGCAAAATCATTTGTGAAGAATGCAACAAAGATGCAGAATCATCTGGCCAAGTGCATAAAGTTTCCTCAGCACTCATAACAAGCAACCTCTGACAAAAGTCCCTCTACTTCTATTTGAGGTGAAAATTATCAATCAGACACCTTATCGATAGCAACAGCTCATGGTCCTCCTTGAATCAGATGTTTTTTTTACTCAATGGAGGAACGTAGTCAGAGAAATGCTGATGGATGTCTTGCTCGAGCTGTGTATTTAACTGGTTCACCTCTGATGCTCAAAGGCAATGTGTATTGGAAGAGATTTCTGAATGTTCTTCGCCCAGCATACACTCCTCCAACCAGACATGCTTTATCTACTCATTTGCTGGATGCAGAGTTCAACAGAGTTCAAGTGAAGGTCAAGCAAATCATAGAGAAAGCAGACTGTATTGCAATCATCTCTGATGGGTAGTCGATTGTTCGTGGGCAAGGAATAATTAACTACACCATCTCCACCCCTCAACCAGTATTCTACAAGAGCACAGACACAAGGGAGAACAGACACACCGGTCTCTACATTGCAGATAAGCTGAAGGCAGTCATCAATGACCTTGGACCACAGAAGGTATTTGCACTGGTGACAGACAATGCTGCGAACATGAAGGCTGCTTGGTCTAAAGTGGAGGAGTCCTACCCTCACATCACACCCATTGGCTGTGCTGCTCATGCATTGAATCTGCTCCTCAAGGACATCATGGCACTGAAAACAATGGATACACTCTACAAGAAAGCCAAGGAAATTGTTAGGTATATGAAGGGTCATCAAGTTATAGCAGGAATCTACCTCACCAAGCAAAGTGAGAAGAATAAGAGCACCACATTGAAGCTGCCCAGCAAAACCTGTTGGGGTGGTGTTGTCATCATGTTTGACAGTCTCCTGGAGGGGAAGGAGTCTCTCCAGGAAATGGTCATATCACAGTCTGCCGATATGGACAGCCCCATCAAGAGGATCCACCTGGATTATGTATTTTGAGAGAGAGTGGTAAGCAGCCTGAAACTCCTGAAACCTATAACAGTAGCCATTGCACGGCTTGAGGGAGACAATGCCATCCTGTCTGATGTTCAGACTCTGCTTGCAGATGTAAGAGAAGAAACCGTACTGCCCTGCCCACTTCACTGTTGCTCCAAGCAGAGGAAACTGCAGTTCTGAAATACATCAAAAAGCTTGAAGACTTCTGCCTGAAGCCCATACACGCTGCAGCGTACATGTTGGACCCCAACTATGCTGGCAAGAGCATCCTGTTTGATGCAGAGATCAACAAGGCCTATGGTGTCATCACTACCGTGTCTCGCCACCTTGGCCTGGATGAGGGCAAGGTTCTTGGCAGTCTGGGAAAATACACTTCCAAGCAAGGGCTTTGGGATGGAGATGCAATATGGCAGTCATGCCAACATATTGCATCAGCCACCTGGTGGAAGGGATTTTGTGAATCTGAGGCTCTTTCCCCTGTTCCCTCTATCATCCTCCAAATCCCACCAACATCAGCCGCCTCAGAGCGCAACTGGTCTTTGTTTGGGAACACACACACCAAAGCACACAACAGGCTGACCAATACAAAGGTTTAAAAATTGGTGGCCATCCGGGCAAATTTGAGGCTTTTTAAGCCTGACAACGAGCCATCCTCAACAAGGTTGGAAAGTGACAGTGAAAATGAGGCCTCAGAGTCTGATGTTCAAGAGGTGGACATTGAGGAGGTCCACAGAGAAGACATGGAAGCCTCAGAGGAAGACAACCAAAGCTTTAGTTTCTAGACTATCATTTTACAGATGTATGTTGAAAACGTTTTTGGGAGATGCGATGGATCATTGGGGATCAGTCAATATTCCCTTTCTTTTGTTGTTCAGTGAAATCATCTCATGTGAAGAGTCACCTTATTTAATTAAAGTTCAATTCGTAACTAAATTGTTTTTTCTATTTCTGTTGTAAGGATTTAATAATTTGCAATTGTGTCTACTTATGATAAGGTAAAATGTTTGTTTCTGTCTCCATATGATATGGTAAATATATCCAATGCAAAAAACATCTACATTTAAATTGTATTAATATTAAATTGCATATATTTTCATTAATTCCCATATATTCCTATTAATTCCCATATATTCCCATTAATTCCCATATATTCCCGTTAATTCCCACGGAAAGTTTCCACCTCTGAATATTACACAAAATGTGCCACCCTATTCGTGACTATAATTTACATTATGTGTGGGGAGGCTGCACGTGTGTGTGTGTTGTGTACGTGTATGTGCGCGTGCGTGTGTGTGAGTGTAGATAACTGCCCCTGTGCAGTTTATGATGAGAGGGTGTTTTGACTTGTTACCCACCAAATGCCAACACAACATATTCCCCTAGTGAAATGGCTTGGTCAAATATTTGGACTGTGACAAAGATTCCCCTGACCTATCAATGAGCATAATACTGGACTGGTCAGGTGCTATGAACCAATGGCTTGGTCAAATAGTGGAGTGTTTTCTTCAGGGATGTTCAGTGGGGGATGTTCTTCAGGGATGTGTCAGTGTTTCCCATGGGTGGAGTAGAACACTGTTGTTTCTCAGTGGTCATGGACAGACAGAATACAATATTATGTCTTACAGTAGACTACTGTTACTGTATACCAGTTGTCATGGAGATGGTTAACTGGAGGTTGTGGTTGGTTTGTTAGTTAGTTAGGGAGGTTGAGACCTGTGGTTGGTGTGTGGTCATGGTTTATGATGTCTGACTGGCTGCACACTGCACATTGTGTCCTGAAGAATGATGATGGTGATGTCTATGGTAATGGTGATTGTGATTATAGTAATAGTGATGATGATGATGATGATGATGATTATGGTGCTTGGGACCTACCAGTACACTGCTTGGGACTTACCAGGACACTGCTTGAGACTTACCAGTACACTGCTTGGTACTTACAGTACACTGCTTGGGACCTACCAGTACACTGCTTGGTACTTACAGTACACTGCTTGGTACTTACAGTACACTGCTTGAGACTTACCAGTACACTGCTTGGTACTTACAGTACACTGCTTGGTACTTACAGTACACTGCTTGGTACTTACAGTACACTGCTTGGTACTTACAGTACACTGCTTGGTACTTACAGTACACTGCTTGGGACCTACCAGTACACTGCTTGGTACTTACAGTACACTGCTTGGTACTTACAGTACACTGCTTGGGACCTACCAGTACACTGCTTGGTACTTACAGTACACTGCTTGGTACTTACAGTACACTGCTTGGGACCTACCAGTACACTGCTTGGTACTTACAGTACACTGCTTGGGACCTACCAGTACACTGCTTGGGACCTACCAGTACACTGCTTGGGACTTACCAGTACACTGCTTGGGACCTACCAGTACACTGCTTGGGACCTACCAGTACACTGCTTGGGACCTACCAGTACACAGCTTGGGACCTACCAGTACACAGCTTGGGACCTACCAGTACACTGCTTGGGACCTACCAGTACACTGCTTGGGACCTACGAGTACACAGCTTGGGACCTACCAGTACACTGCTTGGGACCTACCAGTACATTGCTTGGGACCTACCAGTACACTGCTTGGGACCTACCAGTACATTGCTTGGGACCTACCAGTACACAGCTTGATGATGATAACGACGACAAAAGGGTGAACAGAAACGAGGAAGTGGCTGTTGAAGTACTATGAGGAAACCAGAGGACCAGGGAACAAATCCTGTTTCTGATAACCTAAAAAGGCTTTCTCTTCACACATACACACACAATCACATACATGCATGCCTACGCACACTCAGACTCACACACAGAGAGAGAGAGATACAGAGAGACCGACAGAGAGAGACAGAAAGAGACAGAGGGAGAGGCAGAGTTACTGTGAGTGACAGAGAGATATAGTGTGAGAGAGACAGAGAGATAGAGTGAGAGACAGAGAGAGAAAAAGAGAGAGAGGGGGAGAGACACAAATATATATATATATAGAGAGAGGAAAGGCTTACTGAGAGCAGAGTTTGACCTAGGGTAACTTGACTTTGTAAAAGTATACAGACTAGAGAATGTAATGGAAAACTATCCCACTGCAATTTGCCAGCCCATGGAATGAATGCCATTTAAAGCAAGTTCTGTTTAGTCTCACAGGTCAGCCACAGACTGGCCTCCCTCCTTCCTCTCTCTCTCCTTCTCTCCCTCTCTCATTCTCTTGCTCTTTTTGTCATTCACTCTCTCTACCTCTCCCTCTCTTCCTCAGCTCTGTCTTCTTACTCCTTCTATCTTTCTTTTCTCTCCCTCTTTTTTTCATTGTCCCTCTCCAGAGGAGTGTTTCTATATGAGCTCTGTCACAAAACATATTTTATTTTCCAAAATAACGTGACAGTGATTTATGTTCTCTCTGAAAGGGGATGTTTGGGAAATGACATATTTGGAAAATATGTAAATACGAATATTGTTGTTTCTCCACAAAAGGCACATGGTTTATGTTTAGTGTCCTCTTGTTTTCATATTCTAGAATGACGCCTTTATGACGTCTTAGTTCATGCGTTCCACATTCCGCTTGTTGGCTACTTAAGTCATCATTTTCATTCTTGAGCATTTTCATTGTAGTATCCTCACATCCGTTGATTTTATTTCTCTACTTTACAGAATGTTTCTGCTCACTAAACCCAATCTCTTCATGTCAACGTCTAAAGCTTGTCTCTTTTATCTTCAAGGTCATGTCCATCAAAGTGCTGAAAAGCCATGGTAGGAAGAGTGTAGTAGAAGTACTGTATGTACTCTTTCTTATCTGTCATGCGCAGAGTGTGGGCTGGACTGAGTTTTGGGAAAGGATAGCTGAATGTTCTTCCCACCAACAGAACCATGTAGGGTAGACGAACCTTTGAAAAAATACACTGCTTGGGACCTACCAGTACACAGCTTGGGAGTTACCACTACACTGCTTGGGACCTACCAGTACACAGCTTGGGACCTCCCGGTACACTACTTGGGACCTACCAGTACACAGCTTGGGACCTCCCAGTACACTACTTGGGACCTACCAGTACACAGCTTGGGACCTACCAGTACACAGCTTGGGTCCTCCCGGTACACTACTTGGGACCTACCAGTACACAGCTTGGGACCTACCAGTACACAGCTTGGGACCTACCGGTACACTACTTGGGATCTACCAGTACACAGCTTGGGACCTACCACTACACTGTTTGGGACCTACCAGTACACAGCTTGGGACCTACCACTACACTGCTTGGGACCTACCAGTACACAGCTTGGGACCTACCAGTACACTGCTTGGGACCTACCACTACACTGCTTGGGATCTACCAGTACACTGCTTGGGACCTACCAGTACACTACTTGGGACCTACCAGTACACAGCTTGGGACCTACCAGTACACAGCTTGGAACCTACCGGTACACTACTTGGGACCTACCAGTACAATACTTGGGACCTACCAGTACAATACTTGGGACCTACCAGTACACAGCTTGGGTCCTACCAGTACAATACTTGGGACCTACCAGTACAATACTTGGGACCTACCAGTACACAGCTTGGGACCTACCAGTACACAGCTTGGGACCTAGCAGTACACAGCTTGGGACCTACCAGTACACTGCTTGGGACCTACCAGTACACAGCTTGGAACCTACCGGTACACTGCTTGGGACCTACCAGGGACGTTTCCTTTTCTCCAGTCCCAGAGTGTAGCCTGAAGGATCTGTTTTCTCCCAGATAGAGTTTGATTACAGGCCTGTACAGTGATGAGTGATGTAAAGCACTTACTACACCAGCAGTGTAGTTCATTTTTCTTGACACGTGTTGATCTGTGTATGTGTGCTGTGTCTGTGCATACTTCCATGTGCCTGCTGAGTGTGTGTTTTCCCGTGTGTGACACCTCTGTGACTGTTTTCCTCCCTGTGTTATCAACTGCTGTCAGTCTGTAGACAGTATAGACATTGGTGCCGTGGATGTCCTGGAGACAGACAGACACACACCTCCAGTTTATCCATGCACCTCTAGTAATTCCACAACAGGAAGTATCCGTCATCATGCCTTCTAGATAATGCCTCCCACCACTGATTACTGTCAACCACTGTTTACTCTCCACCACTGATTACTGTCCACCACTGATTGCTCTCCACCACTGATTACACTCCACCACTGATTACTCTCCACTACTGATTACTCTCCACCACTGATTACTGTCAACCAATGATTACTGTCCACCACTGATTACTGTCCACCACTGATTACTCTCCACCACTGATTACACTCCACCACTGATTACTGTCAACCACTGATTACTCTCCACCACTGATTACACTCCACCACTGATTACTCTCCACCACTGATTACTCTCCACTACTGATTACTGTCAACCAATGATTACTGTCCACCACTGATTACTCTCCACTACTGATTACTCTCTACCACTGATTACTGTCCACCACTGATTACTGTCCACCACTGATTACTGTCCACCACTGATTACTCTCCACCACTGATTACTGTCCACCACTGATTACTGTCCACCACTGATTACTGTCCACCACTGATTACTGTCCACCACTGATTACTCTCCACCACTGATTACTCTCCACCACTGATTACTGTCAACCACTGATTACTGTCAACCACTGATTACTGTCCACCACTGATTACTGTCCACCACTGATTTCTGTCAACCAGTGATTACTGTCCACCACTGATTACTGTCAACCAGTGATTACTGTCCACCACTGATTACTGTCAACCAGTGATTACTGTCCACCACTGATTACTGCCAACCAGTGATTACTCTCTACCACTGATTACTCTCTACCACTGATTACTCTCTACCACTGATTAATCTCCACCACTGATTACTCTCTACCACTGATTACTCTCTACTACTGATTACTCTCCACCACTGATTACTGTCCACCACTGATTACTCTCCACCACTGATTACTCTCCACCACTGATTACTGTCAACCACTGATTACTGTCCACCACTGATTTCTGTCAACCAGTGATTACTGTCCACCACTGATTACTGTCAACCAGTGATTACTGTCCACCACTGATTACTGCCAATCAGTGATTACTCTCTACCACTGATTACTCTCTACCACTGATTACTCTCCACCACTGATTACTCTCTACCACTGATTACTCTCTACCACTGATTACTCTCCACCACTGATTACTGTCCACCACTGATTACTGTCCACCACTGATTACTGTCCACCACTGATTACTGTCCACCACTGATTACTCTCCACCACTGATTACTCTCCACCACTGATTACTGTCAACCACTGATTACTGCCAACCACTGATTACTGCCAACCAGTGATTACTGTCCACCACTGATTACTGTCAACCACTGATTACTCTCCACCACTGATTACTGTCCACCACTGATTACTCTCCACCACTGATTACTCTCCACCACTGATTACTGTCAACCACTGATTACTGTCCACCACTGATTTCTGTCAACCAGTGATTACTGTCCACCACTGATTACTGTCAACCAGTGATTACTGTCCACCACTGATTACTGCCAACCAGTGATTACTGTCAACTTGAGGTCGACCAATTCTGATATTTCAACGCCGGTACCGATACCGATTATTGGAGGACCAAAAAAAGCCGATACTGATTAATCGGCCGATTTTTATATATATATATTTGTAATAAATTACAACAATACTTAATGAACAATGAACACTTTTATTTTAACTTAATATAATACCTAAATAAAATCAATTTAGTCTCAAATAAATTATGAAACATGTTCAATTTGGTTTAAATAATGCAAAAACACAGTTTTGGAGAAGAAAGTAAAAGTGCAATATGTGCCATGTAAAAAAGCTAATGTTTAAGTTCCTTGCTCAGAACATGAGAACATACAGTTAACAAACTATAGTTTTGGCATGCCGGTTAGGACATCTACTTTGTGCATGACACAAGTAATTTTTCCAACAATTGTTTACAGACAGATTATTTCACTTATATTTCACTGTATCACAATTCCAGTGGGTCAGAAGTTCACATACACTTAGTTGACTGTGCCTTTAAACAACTTGGAAAATTCCAGAAAATGATGTCATGGCTTTAGAAGCTTCTAATAGGCTAATTCACATAATTTGAGTCAATTGGAGGTGTACCTGTGGATGTATTTCAAGGCCTACGTTCAAACTCAGTGTCTCTTTGCTTGACACCATGGGAAAAACAAACGAAATCAGCCAAGACCTCAGAAAATAATTGTAGACCTCCACAAGTGTGGTTCATCATTGGGAGCAATTTCCAAAAGCCCGAAGGTACCACGTTCATCTGTACAAACAATAGTACGCAAGTATAAACACCATGGGACCACACAGCCGTCATACCGCTCAGGAAGGAGATGCGTTCTGTCTCCTAGAGATGAATGTACTTTGGTGCGAAAAGTGCAAATCAACCCCAGAACAACAGCAAAGGACCTTGTGAAGATGCTGGAGGAAACGGGTACAAAAGTATCTATATCCACAGTTAAATGAGTCCTATATCGACATAACCTGAAAGGCCGCTCAGCAAGGAAGAAGCCACTTGTCCAAAACCGCCATAAAAAAGCCAGACTACGGTTTGCAACTGCACATGGGGACATTGGAGAAATGTCCTCTGGTCTGTGAAACAATAATAGAACTGTTTGGCCATAATGACCATCATTATGTTTGGAGCAAGAAGAGGGATGCTTGCAAGCTGAAGAACACCCTCCCAACCGTGAAGCACGGGGGTGGCAGCATCATGTTGTTGGGGTGCATTGCTGCAGGAGGGACTGGTGCACTTCACAAAATAGATGGCATCATGAGGACGGGAAATTATGTGGATATATTGAAGCAACATCTCAAGACATCAGTCAGGAAGTTAAAGCTTGGTCGCAAATGGGTCTTCCAAATGTTAACATTGACCTTAAGCATACTTCCAAAGTTGTGGAAAATGGCATAAGGACAACAATGTCAAGGTATTGGAGGGGCCATCACAAAGCCCTGACCTCAATCCTATAGAAAATTTGTTGGCAGAACTGAAAAAGTGTGTGTGAGCAAGGAGGCCTACAAACCTGACTCAGTTACAGGCTCTGTCAGGACTAATGGGCCAAAAGTCACCCAACTTATTGTGGGAAGCTTGTGGAAGGCTACCCGAAATGTTTGACCCAAGTTAAACAATTTAAAGGCAATGCTACCAAATACTAATTGAATGTATATAAACTTCTGACCGACTGGGAATGTGTTGAAAGAAACTAAAGCTGCAATAAATCATTCTCTACTATTATTCTGACATTTCACATTCTTAAAATGAAGTGATGATCCTAACTGACCTAAGACAGGGAATTTACACTAGGATTAAATGTCAGGAATTGTGAAAAACTGAGTTAAAATGTATATGGCTAAGGTGTATGTAAACTTCCAACTTCAACTGTATGAAAGCTCCATGAGTCTTCAATATTCCCAGTTAAGAAGTTTTAGGTTGTAGTTATTATAGGAATTATAGGACTATTTCTCTCTATACCATTTGTATTTCATATACCTTTGACTATTGGATGTTCTTATAGGCACTTTAGTATTGCCAGCCTAATCTCGGGAGTTGATAGTTTGAAGTCATAAGCAGCGCTTTGCATCCCAGCATTGCTAAGAGCTGCTGTTTGAATGAATGCTTACGATCCTGTTGCTGCCTACCACCGCTCTGTCAGACTGCTCTATCAAATATCAAATCATAAACTTAATTATAATAAACACACAGAAATACGAGCCTTTGGTCATTAACATGGTCAAATCCGGAAACGATCATTTCGAAAACAAAACATTTATTCTTTCAGTGAAATACGGAACCGTTCCGTATTTTATCGAACGGGTGGCAACCCTAAGTCTAAATATTACTGTTACATTGCACAACCTTCAATGTTATGTCATGTAAAATTCTGGCAAATTAATTACGGTCTTTGTTAGGAATAAATGGCCTTTCAACTGTTCGCAACGAGCTTGTAATGGCTATCGTAGAGAGGGGACCAAAGCACAGCGTGTTGAGTGCTCATGATGATAATTTATTATAACTCAAAATACTGAATCAAAATAACAAAGAGAAAAAAACGACAGCGCACAGTTCTGTCAGGTACAGAGACTAAACAGAAAACAACTGCCCACAAACACAGGTGGAAAAAAAAACTACTTAAATATGATCTCCAATTAGAGACAACGAGGACCAGCTGCCTCTAATTGGAGATCATCCCCCCCCCAAAAAAAACATAGAAATAGAAAACATAGAAAAACACAAAAACACCCTCTGTCACACCCTGACCTACTCTACCATAGAAAATAACATCTTAATATGGTCAGGACGTGACAGAACCAGGTGGCCTAAACTGCTGCATATACCCTGACTCTGCTTGCACTGAACGCAAGAGAAGTGACACAATTTCCCTAGTTAATATTGCCTGCTAACATGAATTTATTTTAACTACATACTGTATGCAGGTGTAAAAAAAATACTTGTTTATTGTTTTGAAGAAAGGCATTGACGCTTATGGTTAGGTACATTATTGCAACGATTGTGCTTTTTTTCATGAATGCGCTTTTGTTAAATCATCAAGTTGAAGTAGGCTGTGATCCGATGATAAATTAACAGGCACCGCATTGATTATATCAAATCAAATCAAATGTATTTATATAGCCCTTCTTACATCAGCTGATATCTCAAAGTGCTGTACAGAAACCCAGCCTAAAACCCCAAACAGCAAGCAATGCAGGTGTAGAAGCACTGTGGCTAGGAAAAACTCCCTAGAAAAGCCAAAACCTAGGAAGAAACCTAGAGAGGAACCAGGCTATGAGGGGTGGCCAGTCCTCTTCTGGCTGTGCCGGGTGGAGATTATAACAGCACATGGCCTAGATGTTCAAATGTTCATAAATGACCAGCATTGTCAAATAATAATAATCATAGTAGTTGTCGAGGGTGCAACAAGTCAGCAACACAAGAGTAAGTGTCAGTTGGCTTTTTCATAGCCGATCTTTGAGAGTATCTCTACCGCTCCTGCTGTCTCTAGAGAGTTGAAAACAGCAGGTCTGGGACAGGTAGCACGTCCGGTGAATAGGTCAGGGTTCCAGCAGGTCTGGGACAACAGGTCTGGGACAGGTAGCACGTCCGGTGAACAGGTCAGGGTTCCATAGCTGCAGGCAGAACAGTTGGAATTGGAGCAGCAGCACGGCCAGGTGAACTGGGGACAGCAAGGAGTCATCAAGCCAGGTAGTCCTGAGGCATGGTCCTAGGGCTCAGGTCCTCCGAGAGAGAGAAAGAAAGAAAGAAGGAGAAAGAGAGAATTAGAGAGAGCATATTTAAATTCACACAGGACACCGGAAAAGACAAGAGAAATACTCCAGATGTGACAGACTGACCCTAGCCCCCCGACACATAAACTACTGCAGCATAATCGATTGAATTTTTTATAAGATATGTTTAATGCTAGCTATCAACTTACCTTGGCTTCTTGCAGCCACAAGGCCTCTTGATGCTGCGCTTGTGTTACAGGTGGTCAGCCTGCCACGCAGTCTCCTCGTGGATTGCAACGTAATCAGCCATAATTGGCGTGCAAAAAGGCCGATTACCGATTGTTATGAAATCTTGAAATCAGCCCTAATTAATCGGCCATACCTCTACTGTCAACCAGTGATTACTGTCCACCACTGATTACTGTCAATCAGTGATTACTGTCCACCATTGATGTACTGGTAATGTTAGTGTTGATGGGATTTCTCTACATACATCATGGTGATGTCCTGTAAAAGCCCCTCAGTTATTCCCCAATCCCCATGTTCCCTGAGCTGAAGAAGACTTAACTGCCCACTGCCCACTGTCTCAATGCTTAAGCTTAAGAAAATACATTATTTTATTTTCCTTTGTTCTCTATTTATTCTCTTTAATTGTCTTAGTCTCTTACGTCACTGTCTTTCACTCACTTCATGTCCCAGAATTCTCTCCCTTCCCCATCACACATCTCTGCCTGTTTTTCTCACTTCTTGACTCCCTCTCTCTCTATCTCTCTCACACTTGCACTCTCGTTCTCCCACCCTGTTGCCATGGTAATGGCCCCCTTCCCTTCCTGTCAAGACTGTTGTTAAGTCAGAATGATTTAGCTGTATCATTGGGGATGGATGTATAAGCCACACAGAGGTCATTGGGAACACTTCTGATTGGACTTCCTGATTGCCTTTTTAGAACAGTGACAATACTTAATGCTTACTGGAAATGATGATTTCTACTGTACACCTTTTCTCTTCATCCTCACTTCTCTGAAAGGAGTGTGTAGGTTGGGCTATGACTAGGGCCCAGAGTTTTTCTGGTCATGTCACGTAGTAAGCAAAAACTGGCAACTCCCCCTTTCCCCCAGTCTGTTTGGCATCCTCCATTTTGCATTCATGTATCCAGTGTCAGTCGAGCTGATGTTCCCTACTCAGACTCCCAGAGCTGATTGAACCATGGATGTTTCATCACATGTCGGACTCTGACAATCATGGCCATGCTTCCTGGCCCCTTCTTCCCACAAAGCTCATCATTTAATCCCTGCAATACGGGATTTGGTTTTTGCTTGCGTACATCAGCCAACATGTTGGATAAATACTTCCTGGATCTAGTCAGAAAACAGGATTCTTTGAAACTGCTGGAATGACGGATCTAGAGAATGGTACAAAATGCTCTCTCTCTCTTTCTCCGTTTATTTCTGACTCTCTCTCTCTCTCTCTCTCTCTCGCTCTCTCTCTTTCTCAGTTTCTTTCTGTCTCTCTCTCTTTCTCAGTTTCTTTCTGACTCTCTCTCTCTGTCTTTCTCTGTAAAATACTCTCCCCACTTTGTTGTGTTCAGTCAGTCTTATGACTCAGCCTGGTGTCCATCTTAGGCTGATGTTTTGGGTAATGGGGCAGGCTTAATTCTATACACTGAGTATACCAAACATTAGGAACACTTTCCTAATATTGAGTTGCACCCCCCCTTTTGCCCACAGAACAGTCTCAATTCATCAGGGCATGGACTCTAGAAGGTGTCGAAAGTGTTCCACAGGGATGCTGGCCCATGTCGACTCCAATGCTTCCCAGAGTTATGTCAAGTTGGGTGGTGGACCCTTCTTGATACACATGGGAAACTGTTGAGTGTGAAAAACCCAGCAGCGTTGCAGTTCTTGATACCAACTGGTGCGCCAGGCATCTACTATCATACCCCGGTCAAAGGCAATTAAATATTTTGTCTTGCCCATTCACCCTCTGAATGGAACACATGCACAATCCATGTGTCTCAAGGCTCACATTTTTTTTTTACTTGTCTCCTCCCCTTCATCTACACACAATTAATCAAATGGCCACCGGACTATTACATTGACCCCCCCCCCATTTGTTTTGTACGCTGCTGCTACTCGCAGTTTATTATCTATGCATAGTCGTTTCACCCCTACCTACAAGTCAAATGAACTCAACTAACCTGTACCCCCGCACACATTGACTCGGTACCGGTACCCCCTGTATATAGCCTCGTTATTGTTATTTTATTGTGTTACTTTTTATTATTTTTTACTTTAGTTATTTGGTAAATATTTTCTTAACTCTTCTTGAACTGCACTGTTGGTTAAGAGCTTGTAAGTAACCATTTCACGGTAAGGTCTACACTTGTTGTATTTGGTGCATGTGACAAATAAAGTTTGATTTGATTTGATTGAAGTGTTTAACAAGTGACATTAATAAAGGACCATAGCTTTCTCATGGTCATTCTATGTCATGGAAAGAGCAGGTGTCCTTAATGTGTTGTACTCAGTGTACATTCTAGCTTCGATGTAGATAGGTTCTAGGTAGGGACGGTCCTATACATTGGGCACATTCCAGTGATGCTGTGGATAGGAAGTGAAGGCTTAGTGCAGGGGCCTGTGAACATCTGCATGTCATGTGACTTTGGCATCACATCAGTCAGTCACTACTTCATTCACACAGTGAGTCATTCGTCTGTCTGTGCTGTGGCATCCTTTTTTTTATATCACAATTGAAAAGTGGGTGGGTTTTCATTTTTCCAACACACAAGAATACATTTCTTTGCAAAGTATGAAATAATTATCTGCTACCTTGTCTTGTCTGGGTCAAGCGTAGTATTCGGCATGTGATGTAAAGGCTCGGGGATTGTATCCATTCTATATCTCAACTGATCTGAGTGTCTGTATGAATAGAGCAGCAGAAATCCATTCGCTTATTGCAGTGCCAGAATAGGTGCAAAAAGGCGCCACTTATAGAGGTCGACCTTTGAGAACACATTGGGCAGGTCAGGGTTACAAGAGATAGGAGGAAGTAAAGATTACCTGTTTGAAATACCTAAGTGCTTTCTACAGTCTGCCCATGCCATTAATGTGTTGTACATATTGTATTGAAGGTTTTACTGTTATCACACGTGTTGAAACTGATTCACAAACATAAGATTCTTCAGAGGTAAAGGACGGCTAAACTGAGCTTCAATCTGAAACCATAGGGAGTCCTGTCTGTCCATTTTAATTCCACTTTGTAACACAACAAAATGTGTAAAAAGGGGTGTGAATACTTTCTAAAGGCTATATATGTATATAATGGCTATTGTCACGCCCTGACCTGAGAGAGACGGTTTATTTCTCTATTTTGTTAGGTCAGGGTGTGGGGTGGGCATTCTATGTTTTGTATTTCTTTGTGTTGGGCTGAGTATGGTTCCTAATCAGAGGCAGCTGTCTATCATTGTCTCTGATTAGGAATCATACTTAGGCAGACTTTTCCCACCTGTGTTTTGTGGGTAGTTATGTTCTGTTTTGTATTTCGTTACCTGACGGAACTGGTTGGCTTTTCGGTTTATTTTCTTTGTTCTAGTGTTTCATTGTTTAATAAATATAATGAACACTTAACACGCTGCGCTTTGGTCCCCTCTCTACGACAGCTATATAGGCTATATGTATATGAGGAACCTTATATCTGCCCAACCCAGTCACATTGGAGTTTCATATGCTCAGTGGCAGAAAGATGAGTTTCCTGAAGGAAGGTGATATCCTTCTTTAGAACAAAGAGCATTTCTTTCCCCTTTTGATTACGTTCGGTAAACACCTAATATTCTGGCAAGTTATATTTAACCGATGTTATCCTCTTAAATGTAAGTAAACCCTTAAAGAAACAATTGCATGTTGCTGCGACATCCTAAATATTACATCATCATCGTGTTGTATCATGACAGGGTTAAGGTCCTTGCTCAATGGCACATCAACAGATTTTTCACCTAGTCGGCTTGGGGATTCAAACCGGCAACCTTTCGGTTAATGGCCCAACGCTCTGAACCGCTAGGTTACCTGCTGTCCTATTGCTATACAAACCCTAGCCAAACCTACATTACCCAGAGACAATAAAGTGCTGTAGCTATCCAGGTGTGTAGGCAGTCCCATTGCCCCACACCATCCAAACAGAGTTGATATTTAGCTTACTGTTTACTTAATAAGGGTGTAGTAGTAGTGCGTTTCTGATGCCCTACAGTATACTTCCCAAGCCTTATACCCAATAACCTTATGTAATGCTTTTAATAGCATTACTTATCACTAATACGGCAATTATTGGACCCAGCACAGCCTGAGGCGTATGCGTGTGTGTACGTCCTGTTGTTTCCATCATGGGTCAGAACGAGCCCTGAGGCGTTTGTTTTGATCTTAAAGTAAGTGTTTTGCCGCGTTTAATGTACTTAATCTCTGTGAACTGGAGAGAGAGAGAGTAAGAGAGGATGTTAATGGCTACTATTGTTTCGCGATGTGGCGATGTGAGATGGGTTTGTATGAGGAGGCTGCCCGGGCTGCCTGAGCTTTAGAACTACCCGCCCGTATACCGGCCCGTCCTGATGGACCTGTTTCGGCCCGGCCCGTATACCGGCCCGTCCTGATGGACCTGTTCCGGCCCCTCCTGATGGACCTGTTCCGGCCCGGCCCGTATACCGGCCCGGCCTGATGGACCTGTTCTATCTAACACACAAAGGAATACAGCAGTACACTAACCTGAGGACCAATGATGTAATCAACCATAGAGTGCACACTCATCTGGCATGCTATCACACACACACACACATCACTGCATCCTGCTCTTACACAGATCGCAAACATGCATCTGTGGCCCCAGGCTGCTCTCCTGAATCAGATGGTGTCTTTTAAATCAAATGAATTCAAATTGTATTGGTCACATACACATATTTAGCAGATGTTATTGTGGGTGTAGCGAAATGCTTGTGTTTCTAGCTCCAACAGTGCAGTAATATCTAACAATTCACAACAATACACACAAATCTAAAAGTAAAATAATGGAATTAAGAAATAGATAAATATTAGATTGAGCAATGTTGGAGTGGCATTGACTAAAATACAGTAGAATAGAATACAGGATATACATATGAGATGAGTAAAGCAGTATGTAAACATTATTAAAGTGACTGGTGTTCCATTATTAAAGTGGCCAGTGATTCCAAGTCAATGTACATAGGGCAGCAGCCTCTAAGGTGCACATTTGAGTAACCGAGTGGAAGCCGGCTAGTGATGGCTATTTAACAGTCTGATGAGCTTGAGATAGAAGCTGTTTTTCAGTCTCTCGGTCCCAGCTTTGATGCACCTGTACTGACTTCACCTTCTGGATGATAGCGGGGTGAACAGGCAGTGGCTTGGGTGGTTGTTGTCCTTGATGATCTTTTTGGCCTTCCTGTGACATCGGGTGCTGTGGGTGTCATGGAGGGCAGGTAGTTTTTCCCCCATTGATGCGTTGGGCAGACCGCACCACCCTCTGGAAGGCCCTGTGGTTGCAGGCAGTGCAGTTGCCGTACCTGGCGGTGATGCAGCCCGACATGATGCTCTCAATTGTGCATCTGTAAAAGTTTGAGGGTTTTAGGTGACAAGCCACATTTCTTCAGCCTCCTGAGGTTGTAGAGGCGCTGTTGTGACTTCTTCACCACACTGTCTGTGTGGGTGGACCATTTCAGATCGTCACTGATGTGTACGCCAAGGAACTTAAAGCTTTCCACCTTATCCACTGTGGTCCCGTCGATGTGGATAGGGGCGTGCTCCCTCTGCTGTTTCCTGAAGTCCACGATCAGCTCCTTCGTTTTGTTGACATTGAGTGAGAGGTTGCTTTCCTGACACCACACTCCCAGGGCCCTCACCTTCTCCCTGTAGGCTGTCTCGTCATTGTTGGTAATCAGGCCTACTACTGTGTCAACTGCAAACTTGATGATTGAGTTGGAGACATGCACGGCCATGCAGTCATGGGTGAACAGGGAGTACAGGAGGGGGCTGAGCACGCACCCTTGTGGGGCCCCTGTGTTGATGATCTGATGGCCTTGTATGTGTGTGTGCATCAGAAGACCCCTCCTCTTTGCGGAGCCTCCTGCAGTGACAGGTCACAGAAGTCACCGCTCACTCCCTCCCCTTATTACGCCCCCTCTCCTTCCCTTGGAAAACCTTGAGACTTTCCAAAAACATGATCTCTCTCCAGGGACTTTTTGTCAAGATCTCTCTCTCTTACCCTCCACCCCTGTTCTGATTGGAATAGCAACATCTGTGTTATCATTTCTCCCCCCAGTTTTTGTCAGTTATGCCTAGAGTTTCATGATGTGTCACTAACCTGTCCATGACTGGAATCGATGTGTAGTACTTCCTGTTAGAATTAAAACTAGAATCACAGCATATCTCAGTCTTGGATGTTTATTATGAAAGATTGTGAAAGATTTAGCATTTTTTTATCTGTTATAAACAAATACCGTTTGAAGTCTGAATGTGGCCCTGATGGTCTCATCATTTCATTGTTCTCTGTGTTCTCTGGGAGGTCACAGAGTACTCACATGAATCTTGATGTCACAGAGTACTCACATGAATCTTGATGTCACAGAGTACTCACATGAATCATAATGTCATGGAGTACTCACATGAATCATAATGTCACAGAGTACTCACATGAATCTTAATGTCACAGAGTACTCACATGAATCTTGATGTCACAGAGTACTCACATGAATCGTAATGTCACAGAGTACACATGAACAGTGATGTCAAAGAGTACTCACATGAATCTTAATGTCACAAAGTACTCACATGAATCTTAATATCACAGAGTACTCACATGAATATTAATGTTACAGAGTAGTCACATGAATCTTGATGTCACAGAGTACTCACATGAACAGTAATGTCATTGTTTGGTATGATACAGCAACTTGTGTTTTTACAAGGTAGATTCTATTTCATATGTTATCTGTCTCTGTTGACACAACGCAAACCAATGATGGAAAGTTGCCATTCCAGACCATCTTCGTGATGTAGTCTAGAGTTTTCTGCAGACCTGAAATTAGAGGAACTAGAATTAGATCAACTTTTATTTCCCATAGGAACGTCATTTGTAGTGTCAGTTGGTTGTACATACAGGGACCAAAGTAGAAGCCCAGGCTTCTGTTTTGTTCTGGCCTGTAGATGGAAAGTAATACCACATATAGAATGATAATAATAAATGCCATTTAACTCTTTTATTCAAAGTGACTTACAGTACAGTCATGTGTGCATACATTTGATGTACTGGTGGCCCCAGGAGGAATCAAACCCACGACCCTTGGCGTTGCAAGCGCCATGCTCTACCGACTGAGCCTCGCAGGACCAGTGGAAAGATAGATGTAGTAACTTTGTTAGTAACATTATGTTTTCTATGTATTGTGTTGCAGCTTTGACGTGGAGAATGGCCCATCAGCCAGCTGCAGTCCATTGGACCCTTCAGCATCTCCCGGGTCAGGCCTGGTCCTACACACCAACTTCCCTGGACACAACCAGCGCAGAGAGTCCTTCCTCTACCGCTCGGACAGTGACTACGAACTCTCGCCCAAGTCCATGTCCCGAAACTCCTCCATCGCATCCGAACTGTAAGTTACCACACACGCAGGCACATAGTTAACACATACGCACACACATGCAGGCACATGCACACGCACTCACACCATGAAGTGATCTGGTTGTTCAGATCAGTTTGTTTTAGTTACCGTTTATCTCAGAATTCTTTCATTGCGACCAAAGAGAACAGACATCATTTTCAGCAAGCCTCTCCCTTATCGAAGGAATTAGGCACTTTACAATGTTTATTATGTAGGCTACAGTAAACATCTCATTGTCCTGTTGATTTTTGTCACACTGCACATTAGCCTATTAAACATATACATTTTTAAACAGTTTTTTTGTTTTTTGTCGAATTCAATAATATACACTGCTCAAAAAAATAAAGGGAACACTTAAACAACACAATGTAACTCCAAGTCAATCACACTTCTGTGAAATCAAACTGTCCACTTAGGAAGCAACATTGATTGACATTAAATTTCACATGCTGTTGTGCAAATGGAATAGACAACAGGTGGAAATTATAGGCAATTAGCAAGACACCCCCAATAAAGGAGTGGTTCTGCAGGTGGGGACCACAGACCACTTCTCAGTTCCTATGCTTCCTGGCTGATGTTTTGGTCACTTTTGAATGCTTGCGGTGCTTTCACTCTAGTGGTAGCATGAGACGGAGTCTACAACCCACACAAGTGGCTCAGGTAGTGCAGCTCATCCAGGATAGCACATCAATGCCAGCTGTGGCAAGAAGGTTTGCTGTGTCTGTCAGCGTAGTGTCCAGAGCATGGAGGCGCTACCAGGAGACAGGCCAGTACATCAGGAGACGTGGAGGAGGCCGTGGAGGGCAACAACCCAGCAGCAGGACCGCTACCACCGCCTTTGTGCAAGGAGGAACAGGAGAAGCACTGCCAGAGCCCTGCAAAATGACCTCCAGCAGGCCACAAATGTGCATGTGTCTGCTCAAACGGTCAGAAACAGACTCCATGAGGGTGGTATGAGGGCCCGACGTCCACAGGTGTGGGTTGTGCTTACAGCCCAACACCGTGCAGGACGTTTGGCATTTGCCAGAGAACACCAAGATTGGCAAATTCGCCACCGGCGCCCTGTGCTCTTCACAGATGAAAGCAGGTTCACACTGAGCACGTGACAGATGTGACAGAGTCTGGAGACGCCGTGGAGAACGTTCTGCTGCCTGCAACATCCTCCAGCATGACCGGTTTGGCGGTGGGTCAGTCATGGTGTGGGGTGGCATTTCTTTGGGGGGCCGCACAGCCCTCCATGTGCTCGCCAGAGGTAGCCTGACTGCCATTAGGTACCGAGATGAGATCCTTAGACCCCTTGTGAGACCATATGCTGGTGCGGTTGGCCCTGGGTTCCTCCTAATGCAAGACAATGCTAGACCTCATGTGGCTGGAGTGTGTCAGCAGTTCCTGCAAGTGGAAGGCATTTATGCTATGGACTGGCCCGCCCATTCCCCAGACCTGAATCCAATTGAGTACATCTGGGACATCATGTCTCGCTCCATCCACCAACACCACGTTTCACCACAGACTGTCCAGGAGTTGGCGGATGCTTTAGTCCAGGTCTGGGAGGAGATCCCTCAGGAGACCATCCGCCACCTCATCAGGAGCATGCCCAGGCGTTGTAGGGAGGTCATACAGGCACGTGGAGGCCACACACACTACTGAGCCTCATTTTGACTTGTTTTAAGGACATTACATCAAAGTTGGATCAGCCTGTAGTGTGGTTTTCCGCTTTAATTTTGAGTGTGACTCCAAATCCAGACCTCCATGGTTTGATAAATTGGATTTCCATTGATTATTTTTGTGTGATTTTGTTGTCAGCACATTCAACTATGTAAAGAAAAAAGTATTTAATAAGATTATTTCTTTCATTCAGATCTAGGATGTGTTGTTTAAGTGTTCCCTTTATTTTTTTGAGCAGTATATTTCTACCACTATAGATGCTGTGTTTTTATTTTTAGAATACAGTTCTCGGTTTACAGTAGTGATGGACATTGGTCACAGCAGTTCACACATTGATGAGCCATTAAATTGGGCAATAGCCAGCCGAAACCCTCATAATAGCTAATCTAGATACAATGACAAATGCAACAACCCCTACAAATATGTAAATGTATAATCCACATAGTAATCCACATAGTCACCCTACAAAAATCACAGAATTTCTGGCTCTAATTTCTTGGTGTAAATACATTTGAACGTTGTGCTTATCGGTCAATAGTATAATTTGCATAATTTGGTGAAATTAAATTGGCCTGTGTGTCTATTTTTATTCTTCAACTGGTAATCCCATTCACCATTCAGGTGCAGGCTACAGGCTATCAGCGCGTCAGCCAACACTTTACAATGTGAGCTGGAGGCAATTTTGAATACATGTTTTCACAAGTGTAGCAGGTTGTGAACTCTACAAACAACGTTTCCACTCTGAGAATGAGAATGGTAGATGACTAGAATTAATACATTCATTCAATACATTGGAATACAAAAGAAGCCATCCACTCATGATGGGCTATTAGCAGGACAAAAGACTCTTGCCAAGTTAATGAACATTTTTAGGGACTTGAAATGTATTTATGGATGTTTAATGGATGTTTGCACACTAATGATAATGATACTAATGATAGCTCCATGTCATTTCAATAAAAACCTAGAACCCACCTGTCTCTGAATTTACTGAAAGACGTGTATTTTACACTCTATCAGTAGGCCTACATTAAGATAAATATCATAAAAGATAAAAACTTATTGAGCATGTCATCCTCCAAGCTCCGTGAAGCTCTGCTGTGCGGTATGCATATTACAGTAAGATTAGCTGGGACTCAAAGAGTAGCCTACCAAACATGATACTAGGACAATTTATTCCAAAAGAACAGAATAGCATGTTTTAAGATGTATTTCTCTGTGCTATAGTAGCTGAGGCTATGGTTGCTTCATGTCAACGAAACTCATTAACTTGTTATGCTCATTCAGATAGGGTATAGCAATCAAAACGTCTGGTCCGCGTGGACCTCTGATAGGGTATAGCAATCAAAACGTCTGGTCCGCGTGGACCTCTGATAGGGTATAGCAATCAAAACGTCTGGTCCGCGTGGACCTTTGATAGGGTATAGCAATCAAAACGTCTGGTCCGCGTGGACCTCTGATAGGGTATAGCAATCAAAACGTCTGGTCTGCATGGACCTCTGATAGGGTATAGCAATCAAAACGTCTGGTCTGCGTGGACCTCTGATAGGGTATAGCAATCAAAACGTCTGGTCCGCGTGGACCTCTGATAGGGTATAACAATCAAAACGTCTGGTCCGCGTGGACCTCTGATAGGGTATAGCAATCAAAACGTCTGGTCCGCGTGGACCTCTGATAGGGTATAACAATCAAAACGTCTGGTCCGCGTGGACCTCTGATAGGGTATAGCAATCAAAACGTCTGGTCTGCATGGACTTCTGTAGGATTATTTGGGAAAGTAAGCAAGCTTCATAAAGTAAGCAAGCTTCATGAAGACACCCTCAAAGATGCCCATTGGTGGTTTCAACGAGAATTAACGGCAACAATGGCTGACAATAAAATACTATGACGTGATGCGCTGTAACATGCTGTACCATCCTGCAAGCTGTGCTGTGCTACGCTGCAGTATTTATTTTCATTTTTATTTAACCTTTATTTAGACACAGAACAAATTCTTGTTTACAATGACGGTCTACCCTGGGCAAACCCTCCCCTATCCTGGACGGCATTGGGCCAATTGTGTGCCGCCCTATGGGACTCCCAATCACTGCCGGTTGTGATACAGCCTGGAATTGAACTAGGGCCTGTTGTGACGTCTCTAGCACTGAGATGCAGTGCCTTAGACCGCTGCGCCACATGAGAGTATGATGCAACTTTTAAAGGAAGAACCACTGTAGGGGTAATTTGGTTGTGGGGTACGTACAGTAGGGGTCATTTGTCTGTGGGGTACATAGAGGTAATTTGGCTGTTGGTCAGTCACAAGATTCCTGTTTGTCCTCAAAGGCTTAACTACAGGCACAGTTTAGGGAAATGGGACCTTCGTTACTCATAACTGACACATACTTTCATAATGACTACCTCCCTGGATGTGGTTTAAAGTTACATTCTTTCCCCTGGTGTTGAAACAATGGCCTGATTGAGCCCATTAAACCTGACGTGTGTATGACACTGTTAACAGTCTTAGGAATGCTTTCTGAATGATGTTCAGGATGTGTTGTTGACATGTTTTTGTTTGTGTTTACAGACATGGTGATGACCTGATAGTAACGCCTTTTGCTCAGGTAAATATGATCCCAGCTCACCTGTCCTTTAACCCAGTCGCTAACAGACCTACATTCAGAACATCTCAGTGTCTTTCCGTACTTGCTGGTATAAGTAATGGCTAAACGCGGTCTCTTTCTGTCCAGGTCCTCGCAAGCCTTCGAAGTGTAAGAAATAACTTCACAGTCCTGACCAATGTCCAATGTGCTTCAAACAAGTAAGTGTCTGGTGTTATTGCTGATCTGACTGATTAAGAGCACTACCTAATGAATTATGCATAAATAAAGGTAAAATACAAATGAGTCTCATGTCTGCTATGGAGAACAATCCACAGCAGCTGTAAATGTGTTGTAGTTTGTATCTCAATCCACAAGAGGGCAGTTGCTACCTATTCCACCCACACTCGGCCTTGTCTTATTGTAGCTTTTGTCTTGGCATTTAAACATTTTCACTGTTCAACGCATCATCAAATGAAATCATATTTTATTTGTCACATGCGCCAACTACAACTGGTATAGACTTTACTGTAAAATGCTTGACATAGTTGTGTTGGAACTCGTAAGATGTTGCCCTTCTCAGTCGCCGCCATCCTCAGGCTGTAGAACACGAACTCAGAACACCGTCTTATTATTCTCCTAGGTTTCCACTCCAGATGCCTTCTGCTCCTTGTGTTTTTCTATCAAAGTATAATGATAACGCCAGGAGAGAGGTAGTGCACTGCACAGCAGGATGTTAAACGCATGCGTTCTCTTTTTCCTCATGAAAACCCTTTAACTACGGCAAGCTATTAGGACACTGTTTGAACTCTTTTTGAAGGAGGTTAGCTGTGGGGTGATGGGAGAAAAACGACCCCATTATCACAGACACAGATCATTCATATTTTAGTCAAATAAACAAAATACTAAATCTCATTTTAATTGGTGGAAGTACATTTATATGAGTAAATTCAACGTGATTTCAACTGCCATTTACGTAAATGATTATATTGTGCATGTTAAGTCATATTTTTGTTATAAGCCTGTCTGAAATGTCTAAAACATAATCCACACATTATAGGCAATGCATGAATCAAATTCCTATATGCCTTATTATGTAGTGCAGAACATCCTCCTCTAGAATCAGACTGGGACTCAGACTGGGACTCAGACTGGGACTCAGACTTGGACTCAGACTTGAACGCATAACTTCTCCATTGAGTTGATATTGCAGACTACTATTACAAAACAGAAAACGTGTATTATGTATTAGAGGTCGACCGATTATGATTTTTCAACGCCGATACCGATTATTGGAGGACCAAAAAAGCCGGTACCGATTAATCGGACGATTTTTACAAATGTATTTATTTGTAATAATGACAATTACAACAATACTGAATGAACACTTATTTTAACTTAATATAATACATCAATAAAATCAATTTAGCCTCAAATAAATAATGAAACATGTTCAATTTGGTTTAAATAATGCAAAACACAGTGTCGGAGAAGAAAGTAAAAGTGCAATATGTGCCATGTAAGAAAGCTAATGTTTAAGTGCCTTGCTCAGAACATGAGAACATATGAAAGCTGGTGGTTCATTTTAACATGAGTCTTCAATATTCCCAGGTAAGAAGTTTTAGGTTGTAGTTATTATAGGAATTATAGGACTATTTCTCTCTATACGATTTGTATTTCATATACCTTTGACTACTGGATGTTCTTATAGGCACTTTAGTATTGCCAGTGTAACAGTATAGCTTCCGTCCCTCTCCTCGCTCCTACTTGGGCTCGAACCAGGAACACATCGACAACAGCCGCCCTCGAAGCAGCGTTACCCATGTAGAGCAAGGGGAACAACTACTCCAAGTCTCAGAGTGAGTGACGTTTGAAACACTATTAGCGAGCACCCGCTAACTAGCTAGCCATTTCACATCGGTTACACCAGCCTAATCTTGGGAGTTAACAGACTTGAAGGGGTGGGTATAATTTGTGGAACGTTCCAACAGGAATCTGTTCCAAAAAACGTTATGTAAAAGGTTGCCAACCAACAGTGTTGCTACAAAGTAGCAACACATACAAACCTAGCTATCTAGCTGCCGAATAGGCATCAACTCACAACGTAGCTTATTCTTAATGTTTGTCCATAGGCAACCAGAGTCAGGACAGACATTTTTCGGAATAAACGTGATGAGTGAAAAACGCAATGAAATAGACCACTCCCTACCCGGTATCTTATTATGCCGCTATACAACTTTGTATGCGTTGTTTTTTGGCAACCTTGTTATTTACGAAGTTTTTGGAATAGATTCCTGTTGGAACGTTCCACAAATTATACCCACCCGGCTTGAAGTCATAAACAGCTAGAAGCACAGCGAAGAGCTGCTGGCAAAACGCAAAGTGCTGTTTGAATGAATGCTTACGAGCCTGCTGGTGCCTACCACTGCTCAGTGAGACTGCTCTATCAAATATCAAATCATAGACTTAATTATAACGTAATAACACACAGAAATACGAGCCTTAGGTCATGAATATGGTCGAATCCGGAAACTATCATCTCCAAAACAAAAGTTTTTTCTTTCAGTGAAATACAGAACCGTTCCGTATTTTATCTAACGGGTGGCAACCCTAAGTCTAAATATTCCTGTTACATTGCACAACCTTCAATGTTATGTCTTAATTACATAAATTCTGGCAAATTAGTTCGCAACGAGCCAGGCGGCCCAAACTGTTGCATATACCCTGACTGCGTGCAATGAACGCAACATAAGTGGCACAATTTCATGTTAGCAGGCAATATTAACTAAATATGCAGGTTTAAAAATATATACTTGTGTATTGGTTTTAAAGAAAGGCATTGATGTTTATGGTTAGGTACATTGGTGCAACGACAGTGCTTTTTTGGCAAATGCGCTTGTTAAATCAACACCCGTTTGTCGAAGTAGGCTGTGATTCAATGAGAAATTAACAGGCACCACATCGATTATATGCAACGTAGGACACGTTAGATAAACTAGTAATATCATCAACCATGTGTAGTTAACTAGTGATTATGTTAAGATTGATAGTTTTTTATAAGATAAGTTTAATGCTAGCTAGCAACTTACCTTGGCTTCTTGCCAAATCTGCAAATCGGTGGCCAAAAATACCGATTACCGATTGTTATGAAAACTTGAAATCGGCCCTAATTAATCAGCCATTCTGATTAATCGGTCGACCTCTATTATGTATGCATTTGTATGTAGGGCATTGTTCCTCATGCATTCAGATATCACCTGACGGTGTCTGAATTCTGTCTCTAGCATGCTGTAAAGATACTGGAATACAATCTCTGTTCATAAAAAGCTTGTGTTCAACAGCCTGCCGTACTGAAAACCAATGTCTCCCTGACCTACATTCAGCTCTCACACAAATATACATCATGAACGCACCCTCGCAGGCACACACACACACACTTTCAGACACACATGTATTGCATACATGTTCGAATGCTGGAATGCACACAGACACTCACAGACACACATACTTGCATGCATGCATGCTTGCAGGCGCACACACACACTTGCAGACAAACACACTTGCATGCATACACACACATGCACGGAGTGGCAGGTAGCCTAGTGGTTAGAGTGTTGGGCCGGCAACCAACCAAATCCTGAGCTGACAGGGTAATAATCTGTCCTTCTGCCCCTGAACAAGGCAGTTAACCCACTGTGCATTGGCCATCATTGTAAATAAGAATTTGTTCTTAACTGACTTGCCTAGTTAAATAAAAATAAATGCACGCACGTAAACACACAGATCAGATCAGGCAGGTGTGCTTTGAAAGCAATTCACCTTTTATTCTTCATTTATCTGCTGCCTTTCTTAATCTCTCACTCTCTCTTTCCCGTCCTCTTCTCACTGTAATCCTCACGGACATGTTGGCCTCGTTCTTATTCTCCTCTGTCTACCGCTCCTCTGTTTTCCTCTCCTCTGTCTTCCTCTCCTCTGTCTCTCCTCTCCTCTGTCTCTCCTTTCCTATTTCTCTCCTCTCCTCTGTCTCTCCTCTCCTCTGTCTTCCTCTCATGTCTTCCTCTGCTCTGTCTCTCCTCTCCTCTGTCTCTCCTCTGTCTCTCCTCTGTCTCTCCTCCTCTGTCTTCTTCTCCTCTGTCTCTCCTCTCTGTCACTCCTCTCCTCTGTCTCTCCTCTCCTCTGTCTCTCCTCTGTCTCTCCTCTCCTCTGTCACTCCTCTCCTCTGTATCTCCTCTCCTCTGTCTCTCCTCCTCTGTCTTCCTCTCCTCTGTCTCTCCTCTGTCTCTCCTCTCCTCTGTCTCTCCTCCTCTGTCTTCCTCTCCTCTGTCTCTCATCTCTGTCACTCCTCTCCTCTGTCACTCCTCTCCTCTGTCTCTCCTCTGTCTCTCCTCTCCTCTGTCTCTCCTCATTTAGAGTAACTTAACCTATATAGTCTTACCAGATGTGGTTGGCCATATCAGAATGTTACGACGTGACGTAGGCCTATCAAAATGTATTTCATGTCCATACTTATATGCTGTGCATGTTCTCTGTTTGCTCAGGAGGTCCCCTGCGGCCACTCAGCCTCCCATCACAAGAGTCTGTCTGCCAGGTAAGACCACAATGCATCGCTCTCTCCTGCAATACACCTGGTGTCCCAAAGACAGTGATATTAGTTTGTCTTTCCATATGTTTTCCTAAGCTTAAATCTTAAGACACTGTATCAATGTCAAGACCATTCTCTCGGTCTCTCTTCTCTTTCAACCTCTCCCTTCTGTGTCTCTCCTCCTCTGTATGTCCCTCTCTCTTATCTCTCAATCTCTCCCTTTTGTCTCTCTCCTCCTCTGTCTGTCCCTCTCTCTTCTCTCTCAATCTCTCCCTTTTGTCTCTCTCCTCCTCTGTCTGTCCCTCTCTCTTATCTCTCCTCCTCTGTCTGTCCCTCTCTCTTATCTCTCAATCTCTCCCTTCTGTCTCTCTCCTCCTCTGTCTGTCCCTCTCTCTTATCTCTCAATCTCTCCCTTTTGTCTCTCTCCCCCTCTGTCTGTCCCTCTCTCTTCTCTCTCCTCCTCTGTCTGTCCCTCTCTCTTCTCTCTCAATCTCTCCCTTCTGTCTCTCTACTCCTCCGTCTGTCCATCTCTCTTCTCTTTCCTCCTCCGTTTGTCCCTCTCTCTCTCGTCTCTTGCTTTCTTGTCTACACTTGATCCTCACCTACAGCCTACTGCCTCAACCCCTCCCTTACCCCATACCTCTCACCCTCCCACACCCCTCCCTTTCCTCCTCCCTCATCCCCTCCCTCTACCCCTCCTTCACCCCATCCCTATCCCCCCTCTCATTTGCTCATATGCGTTGGCTGTCTTCCCTGGCTCTGTCATCAGTGTTAGTAACAACACCCCCAAGCCTGTTTTTAGTCTGACTGCTCTGATGGGGGAGTACCAGGAAACCTCTCACTTCTCACTGAAAACACAACAGCATGTGAATCCTGCTCATTGTACTGGAGCCATTATTAATGGAGTATGGTGTGTGTGTGTGTGTGTGTGTGTGTGTGTGTGTGTGTGTGTGTGTGTGTGTGTGTGTGTGTGTGTGTGTGTGTGCGTGTGTGTGCGCGTGCGCGTGCATGCATGACTGGGAACTCCTGACTGTGTCCTTGAGCTTTAAGCTCTCAGCCTACACTACAGCTAGCAACCTGTCTACATGTATGATAGTGTCAGAAGGGCAGGCTGCCATAACGAAAAGACAGTTTGTCACACATACACACACACTCACAAACACACTCACACACCCATGGCAAGACAAGACAGAGGATCTCTGAAAAATGTTGATTAAACATAGCAGGAGAAGTGTGGCTTTTCATTAATGGTTAGCATCATAATCCAAGATGGCGTAGCAGTCGGACGTGTGTTTGTCTTGTCCCGTCTTGTCCCGTGTAAATAGTAGTTTTCCTCATTTTTTTCGTATACATTTCGTATATATTTTAATCTCAATATCCATCTACGAAATTAATATACTTTCCTGCAACCCTTCTTACCCAATGTGGTATGGATCTGCTATTTTCTATACTTTGGAACCGGAACCCCCACCAGCTAACTAGCTACTAGCTACTAACATTTTCCGACAAGATAGAACTGCCAAAGGGGGCGGAGTTGCAATCTACTGCAGAGATAGCCTGCAGAGTTCTGTCATACTATCCAGGTCTTTGCCCAAACAATTCGAGCTTCTACTTTTAAAATTCCACCTTTCCAGAAATAAGTCTCTCACCGTTGCCGCTTGTCCAGCTGTGCCCTGGACACCATATGTGAATTGATTGCCCCCCCATTTATCTTCAGAGTTCGTACTGTTAGGTGACCTAAACTGGGATATGCTTAACACCCCGGCCGTCCTACAAACTAAACTAGATGCCCTCAATCTCACACAAATTATCAAGGAACCTACCAGGTACAACCCTAAATCCGTGACAATGGCACCCTCATACATATCATCCTGACCAACTTGCCCTCTAAATACACCTCTGCTGTCTTCAACCAGGACCTCAGCGATCACTGCCTCATTACCTGCGTCCGTAATTGGGTCCGCGGTCAAATGACCACCCCTCATCACTGTCAAACGCTCCCTAAAACACTTCAGCGAGCAGGCCTTTCTAATCGACCTGGCCCGGGTATCCTGGAAGGATATTGACCTCATCTCGTCAGTAGAGGATGCCTGGTTGTTCTTTAAAAGTGCTTTCCTCACCATCTAAAATAAGCATGCCCCATTAAAAAAATGTAGAACTAAGAACATATATAGCCCTTGGTTCACCCCAGACTTGACTGCCCTTGACCAGCACAAAAACATCCTGTGGCGTACTGCATTAGCATCGAATAGCCCCCGCGATATGCAACTTTTCAGGGAAGTCAGGAACCAATATACACAGTCAGTTAGGAAAGCTAAGGCTAGCTTTTCCTGTAACACTAATTCCAAAACGTGTTGGGACACTGTAAAGTCCATGGAGAATAAGAGCACCTCCTCCCAGCTGCCCACTGCACTGAGGCTAGGAAACAATATCACCATCAATAAATCTACGATAATCGATCATTTCAATAAGCATTTTTCTACAGCTGGCCATGCTTTCCACCTGGCTACCCCTACCCTGGCCAACATTTCTGCACCCCCACAGCAACTTGCCCAAGCCCCCCCCCCCCCCCCCCCCCCCCGCTTCTCCTTCAGCTGATGTTCTGAAAGATTTGCAAAATCTGTATCCCTACAAATCAGCTGGGCTAGACAATCTGGACCCTCTCTTTCTAAAATGATCCGCCGAAATTGTTGCAACCCTTATTACTAGCCTGTTCAACCTCTCTTTCGTATCGTTTGAGATTCCCAAAGATTGGAAAGCTCTTCAAAGGGGGAGACACTCTAGATCCAAACTGTTATAGACCTATATCCATCCTGCCCTGCCTTTCTAAAGTATTTGAAAGCCAAGTTAACAAACAGATCACCTACCATTTCGAATCCCACCGTACCTTCTCCACTATGCAATCTGGTTTCCGAGCTGGTCTTGGGTGCACCTCAGCCACGCTCAAGGTCAAAACCATATCATAACCCATATACTACCCACCACTGCGACCTGTATGCTCTCGTTGGCTGGCCCTCGCTTCATATTCGTCGCCAAACCCACTGGCTCCAGGTCCTCTATAAGTCTTTGCTCGGTAAAGCCCCGCCTTATCTCAGCTCACTGGTCACCATAGCAACACTGGTCATCCCCAAAGCCAACTCTTCATTTGGCCGCCTTTCCTTCCAGTTCTCTACTGCCAATGACTGGAACTAATTACAAAAATCACTGAAGCTGGAGACTCATATCTTCCTCACTAGCTTTAAGCATCAGCTGTCAGAACATCTTACCGATCACTGCAGCTGTACACAGCCCATCTGTAAATAGCCCACCCAACTACCTCATCCCCATATTGTTATTTATTTTTTGCTCTTTTGCACCCCAGTTTCTCTCTTGCACATCATCATCTGCACATCTATCACTCCAGTGTTAATGCTAAATTGTAATTATTTTGCCTCTATGGCCTATTTATTTTCTTACCTCCCTAACCTTACTACATTTACACACACTGTACATAGATGTTTCTATTGTGTTATTATTGACTGTTTGTTTATCCCATGTGTAACTCTGTGTTGTTGTTTTTGTCACACTGTTTTGCTTTATCTTGGCCAGGTCACAGTTGTAAATGAGAACTTGTTCTCAACTGGCCTCCCTGGTTAAATAAAGGAGAAATAAAAAGAATGTAGAATGGGATGCTGTTGAGTCTGCTGCTACAGACATGGCCATAACACAGTAACAGGGACTCACCCTCCTTCCTCTCACATTGTTAAGATATACTTTTCTTTTTTTACTTATAATACAAGGACTACAAGGACAGAGGAGTACACACACACACATACACATACACACACACACACACATACACTGTATTACAAGGGCAGATTGAAATAGAGAAGAGGAAGTGTGTGATGTGTTTGTGTGTCATTCATCTGTGTGTGTGTGTGTGTGTGTGTGTGTGTGTGTGTGTGTGTGTGTGTGTGTGTGTGTGTGTGTGTGTGTGTGTGTGTGTGTGTGTGCGTGTGCGTGTGCGTGTGTGTTTATGTGCATTCGTATGAGTAGGCCTACAAGTATATTTCTGTATGTGCACAGTGTGCACATGTTTTTGAGTATGGTACTGGGCAAGTGTGTATCGGAGAGTGTGTGTGTGTGTGTGTGTGTGTGTGTGGGCAGGGAGCTGTTCCTGTGTGACAGTGCTCTGGGGCCCTGATTGACGTCAGCCTGCCTACATGTGGCTTTTGTTGACTTCCTGTCAGTGCAGATGGACAGACCGCCACTTCCCCTTTCTGAAGAGGGAGTGCTCGTCAGGTGCATGAGTATGTGAGTGTGTGTGAGAAGAATGAGTGTGTTTCCCATAAGCAGACTAGGCTATGACGATCACTATGACCTATTGAGTTAGGCACTGTGAGGTTTCATGTGCTTTTCTATCAGTACTTTTAGTTCATAGTCTCCTTGGAGGAGGACATCACTAGCGTGCTGGCAGCATCACAGGGTTCACTGAGTGCAGTGTTGAAGGGTTACGTGAAAAGGGTTAGGGCTGGTAATTGCCAGGGACCTCACGATGCAATATTATCATGATACTTAGGTGCCGATACGATATGTATTGTGATTCTCACGATTGCGATTCGGTACTGTGATTTTATTGCGTTCCAAACATATTACTCACCATATGTCTTCTGCAGAGGAACAAGAGTTTTGGTGCAGGTACAGCCAACTAGCACAAAAATAATATTGCGATATTGTTCAAACAATACGAAATATCATAAAAAATAATATCCTGATATGTACTGTAAAGATTTTTTCCCCATCACTAAAATTGTGAATGAAGTAGATTTTAATGGGAGGTGTTTTACCCTCATGGTTTCTCCTTGTGAATGATCAGGTAGAGCCACTCAACCAATCCTCCAATAATATATTTGTCCTCATTTGCTCAGGTTAGGTTAGGTTATATCTAAACACACTTCCACATACTGTAGCTGAAGGCGTTGACAGTGTGGATGGTTACCTACTGCACAGCTACTCTCCATGCTACCAGAGCCATTACACCACCCTCACTTCCATCTTTCCATATTCCCATGCTCTGAGAGGTCACCTCCCCTCTTCCACCTGTATCCCCCCACCCCTCCTCCACACACACACACACCCTGCCCCCCTCTATGACAGTATGTGATGTAAGGCTTGCCAGACTCTGTCTTTGTCTGTCGCACTGGAGACAATGAGACAGAGGGAAAGAGTGATTTCCTGTCCCATCCTTCCTCCGTCTGCTCCCCCTCTTTTTTCATCCGGCAGAGGGGAGGAAACGGAGGGCAGGAAGAGAGGAGCAGATTGATCCTGTTATTGGCCTGTCGTCCCTGTTGTAACGGAACACGCCGGACAGACGGACGGAACCCAGGAGGTGTTTTTGTGTCTGGCAGGCAGGGAAGCTGTGTGTGTGAGTGTGTGTGTGTGTGTGCGTGTGTGTGTGTGTGAGTGCGTGCGTGCGTGCGTGTGCGTGCGTGTGTGTGTGTGGTGTGTGTGTGTGACCATTGGACCACTGGCTGGACAAAGCAACAGTAGCTTTGTGTGTGTTTGCTCATTCAGCGGACTGGAGAAGAAATGGGATGCAGACAGACAAAGGGCCATTGTCTCTGTGCCCACATCTTATAAACACCTTGATAGAAACACACATGCACAGAATCAACACTGATAAACACTCACACACTGGTCTGTGGCCTGCACACAGCTCACACAATGTCATGGCACGAGCTACACTTAATGTTAGGGTCAGGCCTCAGCATACAGCCTCAACATAGCCTATTCTGTTGTTGTGTATATTGTATAGTACGAAATGGAAATAACCAACACAGACTCCATAAGGTTATCAGGACCTGATGTTCTTATCACGGTGACAACCAACACAGTGGGGGATATTGTCATGACTTCTCACCCTCACACTGAGTGGCACGTGCCATTTAGCGCTCACCACAGCAGCAAGGCAGGCAGGTAATTGGAAAAAGCTCAGTGCGGTTTTTCACAGTGGCCATGATGATGGACAGATACAGGGGAGAGATGGAGAGACAGAGATAGAGGAGAAACAGGAAGAGATAAGAGGAGAGATAGAAGAGAGTTAGAGGAGCGAGAGCAGAGATAGAGAGATAGAGGAGCAAGTTAGAGGAGAGAGAGAGAGAAGAGAGATAGAGGAGCGAGTTAGAGGAGAGAGAGAGAAGAGAGATAGAGGAGAGAGAGGAGCGAGTTAGAGGAGAGAGAGAGAAGAGAGATAGAGGAGAGAGAGAAGAGAGAGAGAGAGAGAGAGAGAAGAGAGTTAGAGGAGAGAGATCATCACTGATGACGATCAGAACAGGTTGGGGAGGTCTGCCCGCTTCCTGGATTCTTGTGTATTTCACAACCTGATCTCATAGTTTCACTTCAAAATGTGACCAATTAATTCTGCGTGGTTACAGGGTTAATTCTGCATGGTTACAGGGTTAAAGCAGAAATTACTCAAAGGGTTAAGTTTAGGTTTTCATTCTGAGTGGTTAAGGTTAGGGGCTATGGTTTGGGGAAGGTAACAAAATAATAACATTAAGTATCATCAAGTACTCTCCTTGCTTGCTAGAGAACTGTGAACTGCCGTGGCTCAGTGGTCTAAGCAGCACACTCTGGCTCTGAGCCTCGTAAGTTTGTTTATTTTGGGCTTTTTCTTTTGACCAGCCTGGTACTTAACTCCATAGGAATGTTGCTGTTGTGTTGTTGTGATGGTCAGACATGACCAAGTCCTCAGTGCTCTGTCATAGTTCTAGAGTCGTAGAGGAAATGTTTTCCCCCTGCGTTGATTGTACTATGTTAACAGGAAAACACATAGGCATGAGCAGGCTTCCTGATAGGTCGACCCAGCGATGAAATTGCCTCCAACAGGAACCACAGAGTGGGAAAAAGCCTGTGTGAGTGTGTGCGTGCGCGTGTATATGTGTGTGTGCGTGTGTGCGAACAGGCCTGTGAACCTACAGGCTTCATTCAAACACTGTGTATTTGGCTATTCAGCTCTATAGAAAGGTGTTAACAGTCTGGCTTTTAGGTGAAAGTCCCATTGTAAAGTTCCATTGTTAGACTATTTATCTATGAGGAATGACTAGCATGACATTTTCCCAATGAGAGGCCCTACGCGGCATTTCAAACCTAAGCTCAGGAGTAGTGTTTGCTTTGGCATGCGGTAAAGCCTAGTCTACATATGGCTAAAGGGATGTAGGATCTTAATTTGATCACCCTGTTGTATTTGAGGTTTTTAAAGGCTTCTGAAGTTTGTAATTTCCACTTTGAAATTTCATAAAAAATGTATCAAGCCATACAAAAATGTCCATTCATTATAATCCAAATAATATTTCACATGTCCTGTTGCTGCAGGATTATTTTCCTGCTGTAGCAAACTGACTCAAATTAAGATCCTACATAGGATCTTAATAGGACTATTATGCAATAGGGCATAGAGTTAGACACATGGACACACATGCACACACGTATACATCATAGATTACAAGTCTGTTCCCAGGATAAGACATTCATTTGTCCATTAGAGAAAGCCAGAGACTCTCTTGAACATGCTTGATGACTTTGCCAGGCGTGCCAAGTTCTGCCAACCCTTAAAGAACAAAGGTCAGGCTGCTAATAGCTGTCATTGAATGAAGTGAAGTCTGGAGCTAAACAGGAGAGAGGTAAAGATAAAGACAGCCCCTGCTACATTTGGTAGTCCCCTATCGAGGCTCCTCTTTCTCTAAGACCATCTCCAGATGACCCTTAGAGCATCAGTTGCATATCTGGTGTTTGCCCCTTTCAGTCTTAAAGCTCCAGGAAATCACTGAATCATCTTGGAATAACGGCTTAATGTGGTTTACTTTAAATCCTATGTGTTGAATTTTGACTTAACCAGTTAAACACGGCACGCAGTAGATTTAAGGCATAAGAATGTGTTGTCCTATCGTCGACGTTTTGTAATATTCCGAACCGTCTGTTTGGGTTCAAGGCCCTTTATATTTTATGGTGGAATAAGTACCTTTCTCTGAATTCAATAAAGTTTGGACTCTTTTTAAATAACACTTCATATGGCTGTTTTCTTTTAGACCTGTTTTGAGGTGGTGCTGTGTGTGTGTGTATGTGTGCGCGTGTGTGTGTGTGCGTGCGTGTGTGTGTGATTGTTCTCAAAGCCCTGTTCTGTAGCTGTGCCAGTGTTCCTATAATACATGCCCAAGATGTAATGACCTGATCCCAGACCAGACAGGAAATAAAGAGTTACTCAGCATCAGGCAGTTTAGGACTGTTTCTTAATACGCCCATCCTGGACTGACCCTGCTGGTATGCAGGAATGCAACAGAGGTCACTGAGGGAAGAGAGAGAAAAGAAGGGCTGATGAGAGGGCTTACGCTGCTTTTAGTCAAGCAAAACACGTCAGGGAGGGTCCAACGCTGCATACAGAGCCCTCCGCACACTGTAGGCTGCAACCTGTTTCCCTGTATTTGGGCGGGAAACAGCTGTGAAGCGAGTTGAAGCCTATTTAGTGTTTGTGTTTTTTTGAGTCTGTTCTTCAAGAATGTGAAACAATGTTGTGTCTGTTTTTCATGAAATCATAAATGGCTGTTTTTTTTTTATTTCTTTGTTTCTTCTAGGCTATTGAATATGCACACGTTTTTAATTTATTAATACATGTGTTACTATGCTAGTACAATTTAAAGTAATCCACCCAACCCTGTTTTATTCTGTCTACAAGGATGGCAGTGAATGGAGTGCATGCTTCCTGTGACTTGCTTAATAGCATGTGTAACGATCGTCGTGCAGGAAGGAAGAAGTGGACCAAGGCGCAGCTGGGAGCGAACACATGTTATTTATTACAGACTGAAATAACACGGTCAAAACAGAGAATAAACGTATCGTTACTGCTCCAACAAAAAGAGACAACACCCCACAAACATCGTGGGGGAAAAGGAACTTAAATGTGATTCCCCAATCAGAGGCAACTAGCGACAGCTGTCTCTGATTGGGAATCGACAGAACCCAACATAGAAATAAGCCCCAAAGCAAGGCTATACCAAAAACATAGAAAATAAACTATAGAAATGCCACACCCTGACCAAAATAGAAGAGTTCACCTGGTCAGGGCGTGACAGCATGCAGCTCAGATAATTTTTTTATAGACAAATACAGTGCATTCAGAAAGTATTCAGACCCCTTCCCTTTTTCCACATTTCCCCATAATGACAAAGCAAAAACAGGTAAAAAAATGTATTTGAAAATGTATTTAAAAAAATAAAAATAATACCTTATTTACATAAGTATTCAGACCCTTTGCTATGAGACTTGAAATTGAGCTCAGGTGCATCCTGTTTCCATTGATCATCCTTGAGAGTTTCTACAACTTGATTGGAGTCCACCTGTGGTAAATTAAATTGATTGTACATGATTTGGAAAGGCACACACCTGTATATATCAGGTCCCATAGTTGACAGTGCATGTCAGAGCAAAAACCAAGCCATGAGGTCGAAGGAATTGTCCGTAGAGGTCAGAGACAGGATTGTGTCGAGGCACAGATCTGGGGAAGGCTACCAAAAACGTTCTGCAGCATTGAAGGTCCCCAATAACACAATGGACTCCATCATTCTTAAATAGAAGAAGTTTGGAACCACCAAGACTCTTCCTAGAGTTGGCCACCTGGCCAAACTGAGCAATCGGGGGAGAAGGGCCTTGGTCAGGGAGGTGACCAAGAAACCGATGGTCACTCTGACAGAGCTCCAGAATTCCTCTGTGGAGATGGGAGAACTTTTCAGAAGGACAACCATCTCTGCACTCCATCCATCAGGTCTTTATGGTAGAGTGGCCAGACGGAAGCCACTCCTCAGTAAAAGGCACATGACAGCCCGCTTGGAGTTTGCCAAAAGGCACCTAAAGACTCTCAAACCATGAGAAACAAGATTCTGTGGTCTGATGAAACCAAGATTGAAATCTTTGGCCAGAATGCCAAGCGTCACATCTGGAGGAAACCTGGCACCATCCCTATGCTGAAGCATGGTGGTGGCAGAATCATGCTGTGGGGATGTTTTTCAGCAGCAATGACTGGGAGACTAGTCAGGATCGAGGGAAAGATGAACGGAGTGAAGAAGAGCGAGATCCTTGATGAAAACCTACTCCAGAGCACTCAGGACCTCAGACTGGGGTGAAGCTTCACCTTCTAACAGGACAATGACCCTAAGCACACAGCCAAGACAACGCAGAAGTGGCTTCGGGACAAGTCTCTGAATGTCCTTGAGTGGCCCAGCCAGAGCCCGGACTTGAACCCAATCGAACATCTCTGGAGAGACCTGAAAATAGCTGTGCAGGGACGCCCCATCCAACCTAACAGCGCTTGAGAGGATCTGCAGAGAAGAATAGGAGAAACTCCCCAAATACAGGTGTGCCAAGCTTGTAGTGGCATACTCAAGAAGATCCGAGGCTGTAATCGCTGCCAAAGATGCTTCAACAAAGTACTGAGTAAAGATTCTGAATACTTATGTAAATGTGATATTTCAGGTTTTTATTTTTAGTTAACATTCTTAAAACCTGTTTTTGCTTTGTCATTATAGGCTATTGTGTGTAGATTGATGAGGGGAAAAAACAATTTAATCAATTTTATAATAAGGCTGTTACGTAACAAAATGTGGAAAAAAGTCAAGGGGTCTGAATACTTTCTGAATGCACTGTATGTGTTTAAACAGCCAGCACTTCTTGTCCACACATAGCATTGTGCCTTTATGTACCCGTCATAGGGACTGGCTCCTATATTTGACAGGCCCAGCTGGAGGTGAGGAGAAGCCACGGGCACGGGTGATAATAGACCACGCCCTGGGTGCACCTGTCTGGGGTTTCTCACTGACACAGAGGTGGCCATCTGCCAGGGACTGAGACGTGGTTCCCCTCCTGACCACAGCTATACATATTCAGGAATACACACACACACACGTACACACACACACACACACACACACACACACACACACTCATACACATAGAAACAGTGGTGGAAAAAGTACCATATTGTAATACTTGAGTAAAAGTATAGATAACTTAATAGAAAGTAACTAAAGTAAAAGTGAAAGTTCCCCACTAAAATACTACTTGAGTAAAAGTCAAAAAGTATTTGGTTCTAAATATACTTAAGTATCAAAAGTAAATGTAATTGATAAAATATCATTTCAAATTCCTTATATTAGGCAAAGCAGATGGCACCCTTGTCTTGTTTTTAAAATGTATTGAGAGCCAATGGGCACACTACAACGCTCAGACATCATTTACAAAAGATGCATGTGTGGTTAGTGAGTCCGTCAGATGACCACATATTATCCTGATAAGTGAGTGAATTGGACCATTTTCATGTCCTGCTAAGCATTCAAAATGTAACGAGTACTTTTGGGTGTCAAAAAAGTCAAAAAGTATTTGGTTTTAAATATACTTAAGTATCAAAAGTAAATGTAATTGCTAAAATATTCTTAAGTATCAAAATTAAAAGTATAAATCATTTAAAATTCCTTATATTAAGCAAAGCAGACGGCACCATTTTCTTGTTTTTAAACTTGATGGATAGCCAGGGGCACACTCCAACACTCAGACATTATTTACAAAAGATGCATTAGTGTTTAGTGAGACCGACAGATCAGAGGCAGAAGGAAGGATCATGTGGTCTCTTGCTAAGTTGGTAAATTTGAAAATGTTCCTGTCCTGCTAGGCATTCAAAATGTAACTAGTACTTTTGGTTGTAGTGAAGTAAAAGGAAAAGTTGTCAAACATATAAATAGTAAAGTACAGATACCCTAAAAAACGACTTAAGTAGTACTTTAAAGTATTTTTACTTAAGTACTTTACACCACTGGTAAAAGTACATTATTTTCTTTAGGAATGTAGTGAAGTAAAAGTAAAAGTTGTCAAAAATATAAATAGTAAAGTAAAGTACAGATACCCCAAAAAACGACTTAAGTAGTACTGTAAAGTATTTCTACTTAAGTACTTTACGCCACTGCATACAAGCACACACAAACACAGCTGACAGCTGATCTTGAGCATTCTTCCTTTGCCCTCACACACTCATAATTAAGAAGTGATGACACTATCAGACATCTGCCCTTCTCATGGAATCCTTGTTGGCATCAGCAGTGGGTCCTATGGCACGTCTAGCCTGTCTGAATGCCACAGCTATCTCTAACACAGCACGTCTGCTAAATACCATACCAGCACGCCATGCACCGCTGCCCGTTGCCAGTGCGATTATTATTCCTGCTGCCCCACTGGTGATCAGACCCAGTGTGTGTTCCAGTAAGGACAAACACACTTAAGTGTGCCGTATTGTGAAAAATGCTTGGTACTCCTGCCCCAGGTGACTGAGTGTTGGGAAACAGCAGGTCTGTATCTTCGGCCCACTTTCCTCCAGCCCTGTATTTCTGTCCTCTATGTTTAATATTACCTACTGCCAGTCAGTCTTTACTGCTTCCCGCTCACAGGCCACTGAAGGAGCAGGTAACTAGGCAGAGCTCTCTGGTAGCCAGGCAGAGTTCTCTGGTAGCCAGGCAGAGTTATCTGGTAGCCATGCAGAGTTCTCTGGTAGCCAGGCAGAGTTCTCTGGAAGCCAGGCAGAGTTCTCTGGTAGCCAGGCAGAGTTTTCTGGTAGCAAGGCATAGTGGAACAAAAGTGAAACCCTAGAGAGACTCAGTGTTTATGATGGCTGACTGATTTAGGCTTCTAGTCTAGCTGATGGGAAGAGAAGAGCGAGGTCAGGCTGCTCCCTGTTCTATGGTAGCCATGCATGGTGGAGCCAGGTCAGACTGCTTCCTGTTCTCTGGTAGCCTATGTCGTGACGTTGTATTAGTTAATGTGACGACTGTTGCTCATCGAATGATTAACGGTTTATAATTGCGTGATTAAATGAATTAAGCAATGAATCAAGCAATTATTAACTCATTAACCTGGGGCACCATGGGAACATTATTATCATTGAGTTTCTATTTCCCAAATTAACTCAAAGGATATCAGAATATCGATTTTACAACAGTCGCTAAATTAATCAATTTCCTCTACAGTCTCATTCTGAACGTCGCATAATTCGGGAATCTGCACGGACCCGGGCTTCACCAATGAGTTTACCACACCAATCTTAGTTGATTATTTATTTACTAGCAAGCTAAAATGATGATAAAAATACACATACACAAAACACAGTCTAGCTATTGATTAGGACTTAGTATAACGGGCCAACACACTATGGCGCTTGTTACCCAAAATGGGGATTTAAAAGAGAGAGAAACAAAGGAAGTACACGAGAGAAATATACATTTGGGTTCATTTGTCAGCTATGCTTATTTAAACCTAGCCTTGCCCCGAACTGCCGCTCTTATGGGTCAGAATATAGTGATGGAATTACGTGTTGGAGGTCTCAGGTGGGAAGCTCCGCGTGGGTCGTTTAGGCTTCTCAATGACGCACTTCTCCGGCGCAACTCTCTGGTTGTCCTCACGATATCAGTGTCCTTCTTGGCTAAGTGGTCTGATCCCTCACCCTTGATCTGAAAGAGGTCTTCTGAGGACAGACAGCTCTGTAGCTCAGAGCTCACAGCTTCGGATTCGAACGGTGTCGATACCACGATTTAATGGAGAGTGGAGGCTGGGTGGTTCGGCTTGAATTCACCCGCTTAGACACAGCTACTCGTCCGTAGCTCGTGTAGAAAAGATTTCTTTGTCTTCAACCTTGTGTTTCGTTTTGGGGTTCGTTGACTTTGTTAGACCTTAGCTGCAGCTTGGGGTCAATTAGTCTGATATGTTAATTCTTCACTCTCCTGTCTTATACCCTCGGGTCAGAAGTGGGTGTAACCGCCTTTAGGGCAATTCTCTGGGCGGACCAAGTAAAGGGGCAAGGCCTGGATTTGACTAAAATCCAATTTTAGACACTAACTTCACATTTCATCTTTACCAAAACATTCTGTTTGATTTGGATATTTTCCACACAACGTACAATGTATAAACATCAGGCATATACTGGGAAAACTCTTAAAGGTACAATGTTTTCATAATAACGTCATCTCTTAACCTTTAAAAACAATTCAAAAGTTACATTCATTTTAATATTCCACCTCTCGTCATGACCACCATTGTGGCTGACGGAAACCATTGTTCCAAAGTCCCTTTATTGCATGTTTAATGTTCTGAGGCCAGTTCTCCATTGTTAGGACAAAGGAATTTCTCTGTGGCCTAAGGTTTATTATGGGCATGAGGTGTCATAAAACCCCCACATCTTCAGACCCCTAGATCTCTCCTCCTCTGTTGGGAGTTTGGGAGATAATCTGTAGGGTGGTGGTCTCCTGTACCCTGACCTGATCAGGACAGTCATGACACCAGGCATGGTGGAGCCAGGTCAGACTGCTCCCTGTTCTCTGGTAGCCAGGCATGGTGGAGCCAGGTCAGACTGCTTCCTGTTCTCTGGTAGCCAGGCATGGTGGAGCAAAGTGAAACCCTAGTGATGGTTAACTCATCTAGCCTGTTAACTGAAACTGGCTTCTGGTCTCGCTTTGACAAGTGTCTTGTTCCATACAAACTGAATGGAATCAATATTGCAACCCTGTGTCCATGACTCTGACAAAAAGTGTTTGTATGTGAATTTAAACGGAATGTGTATGTTTGAGTGTGAGTGTCATTGTGATTAATACATTTTTTCATTGTCAGTACCGCACATTTCCCCAGAACCAGAGTTCCTGAAGTTGGATAAACACAGCATGAAATTGCCTTGAGTGGTTCCAGAGAAGTGAAGAGTGAAAAAGCAGACATGTGATGTGATCACTGGGCGTTGTGTCCATGTGGCCCCCTGTGGCCCTGGGCCTGTAGCAGGGTCTCGTGGGCAGAGCCACACAAGGCTTCACTAGAAAGGAGCCATGTCTGGCTGGAGGGAAGCACAGGGCTGGAGGCTGCTAGCAATGGTTTATCTGATGGATTAGTTGTTATTATTCTGTAATAATAGTCCTATATCGACATAACCTGAAAGGCCGCTCAGCAAGGAAGAAGCCACTGCTCCAAAACTGCCATTAAAAAAGCCAGACTACGGTTTCAAACTGCACATGGGGACAAAGATCGTACTTTTTGGAGATATGTCCTCTGGTCTGATGAAACAAAAATAGAAGTGTTTGGCCATAATGACCATCGTTATGTTTGGAGCAAAAAGGGGGAGGCTTTCAAGCCGAAGAACACCATCCCAACCGTGAAGCATAGGGGTGGCAGCATCATGTTGTGGGGGTGCTTTGCTGCAGGAGGGCTGGTGCACTTCACAAAATAGATGGCATCATGAGGAAAGAAAATTAGGTGGATATATTGAAGCAACATCTCAAGACATCAGTCAGGAAGTTAAAGCTTGGTCGCAGATGGGTCTTCCAAATGGACAATAACCCCAAGCATATTTCCAAAGTTGTGGCAAAATGGCTTAAGGACAACAAAGTGAAGGTATTGGAGTGGCCATCACAAAGCCCTGACCTCAATCCTATAGAAATGTGTTGGCTGAACTGAAAAAGCATGTGCGAGCAAGGAGACCTACAAACCTGACTCAGTTACACCAGCTCTGTCTAGAGGAATGGGCCAAAATTCACCCAACTTATTGTGGGAAGCTTGTGGAAGGCTACCTGAAACATTTGACCCAAGTAAAACAATTTAAAGGCAATGCTACCAAATACTAATTGAGTGTATGTAAACTTCTGACCCACTGGGAATGTGATGAAAGAAATCAAAGCTGAAATAAATCATTCTTTCTGCCTTTATTCTGACATTTCACATTCATAAAATAAAGTGGTGATCCTAACTGACCTAAAACAGGGAATTTTTACTTGGATTAAATGTCAGGAATCGTGAAAAACTGAGTTTAAATGTAGTTGGCTAAGGTGTATGTAAACTTCCGACTTCAACTGTGTGTGTGTGTGTGTGTGTGTGTGTGTGTGTGTGTGTGTGTGTGTGTGTGTGTGTGTGTGTGTGTGTGTGTGTGTGTGTCTGTGTGTGTCTGTGTGTTTCCTGGGGGGATGAATATGTTAAAAAACCCTCCAGGCCACTCTTGAACATCTAAAATTAGATAGAAAGTGTTTCGAAATTATAATCAACCTATACGTTTTACGTTTTCAAATAATAGTCCTTTTTTTGGCCCGCAAATTGCTTCTGATGAACAAATCAGTCAGGGAAAAAAAACTGTGTGGCCCTCTGCTGAATTTTTAAATCCCCAAATGATTGCCCACCACAGCTCTATCCTCTCTGTTAGGGGCTATTGTCTTCATACTGTAGGACCACTGTGAAGTGTATATCAATGGTGGAACTAGAATGACCTCTCCTACTATAATATATCCCACTGCGACCAACTCCTATCCTCTCTCTGGTTGGAACTATTGTCACGTCCTGGCCAGTATAAGGTTAATTGTTTTGTAGTTTGGTCAGGACGTGGCAGAGGGTATTTGTTTTATGTGGTTCAGGGTGGTGTGTTTTGTTAAAAGGGTGTTTGATTTAGTAATTCCGGGTTTTGGTTTATGTTTAGGTATTTCTATGTGGAGTCTAGTGAGTGTATGTCTATGTTTGGTTAATTGGGGTTGGGACTCTCAGTTGAAGGCAGGTGTTGTCTATCTGCCTTTGATTGAGAGTCCCATATAGTAGGGTGTGTTTGTGTTTGGTATTTGTGGGTGATTGTTCTGTGCTTAGCCTTATGCCTAGCCAGACTGTTTTGTTGTTCGTATTTCGTTTTGTTATTTTTGTATGTTCATTTTGAAAATAAATAAACGTCAAGATGAGCCTACACGTACCTGCTGCGTTTTGGTCCTCCTTCACCGACGTCAACCGTGACAACTATTCTCTCTTCCCAGAACCTCAACACAGTATGCTATATCCCATTGGGTGAACTTACGTGCCATCTCCCACTATAGAATACTCCTATTGGTTAACTAACAGTGACCTCTTACACCATAGTATAATTCCATTGGTTAACCTAGAGTAACCTCTCCCACTAAAGTAAAATCCTATTGGTTAACCTGTCCAACCACAGGCGCATGCTTTTCTAACTTCAAACCCCCCTCAGAGGCTGTTGTCCAACTATTTAAAACCACAAGTCATCCATCTACCAGGGCCAAGATATCCTGTGGGGTGCCACAGGGTTCGATAATTTAACCTTTATTCTTCCTAATTCAATGACCTTGCTGCTGTGTTTCTACTGTACTTCCCATTCTCTTGTTCATTATAGAAATGGGATTTTATCACACAACAATTTTGATTTACGAATGAATGATGCCAACTCAGGCATGGCCAATTTTTCTGAATGGTTACAGATAAACAAATTATCTTTAAATATACAAAAATCTAACTTTATTGTATTTACTAGTAAGAATAAGAAATATTGTATAAAAATAAAAAGAAGAGCCAGAATCACAATTGGTGGGAATGAAACTGAACAAGTCACATCCACTAGATTCCTCTGAGTTCTAATTGATGAAAAGTTATCCTGGAAACATCATATTACATTTTTCTGCAGCAAAGTGATGACATCTGTTGGTATCATTTGAAAGATTAGTGGTTTGGTTCATCAGGCTTGCTTCCTAACTCTATACTATAGCTTAATTTACCTATTTTTAATTTACTGTTATATTGTCTGGGCCAGTACATATGCCTCCTACCTACACAAATTACTCATCATACAACATACATTTCCAAGCTAGCCACCTCCTCTAATTACCTGGCTCCATCTGCGCTTTTGTTTAAGAACTCAAAATCTTGTGTATTTAGGACAATAATGTAGGGAAATTATTTTTTATTTAACCTTTAACTTGGCAAGTCAGTTAAGAACAAATTCTTATTTACAATGACGGCCTCCCCCCCGGCCAAAGCCTCCCCTAACACGGACGACGCTAGGCCAATTGTGAACTGCCCTATGGGACTCCCGATCACAGCCGGTTGTGACACAGCCTGGGAACGAACCAGGGTCTGTAGTAACACCTTAGACCGCTGCGCCACTCAGGAGGTGTGCACTTTCATCAACAAATTTTCATACCTCCCAGACAGTTTACCTAAACCCTTCAATGGATTCTTCCAGGTTAATTCTGAAATTCATCTATACAACACAAGACACTGTGATAACTTGCACCCTCCCCACTGCCGCACCTCACATAGTCAATTCTCTATCAGATACAGAGAGAGGTACCATACTCTGGAATTATTATCTTCACATTGCTAAAACATCATCATTCCTCAGTCACTTAAAGAGAAGACTGGGGGTCAGCCTGATGAACCAAACTACTCAGTAATCACCTCCATATAGCCTAACTCTCACATACTCACAATAACTTAAAGAGAAGACTGGGGGTCAGCCTGATGAACCAAACTACTCAGTAATCTCCTCCATATAGCCTAACTCTCACATACTCACAATAACTTAAAGAGAAGACTGGGGGTCAGCCTGATGAACCAAACTACTCAGTAATCTCCTCCATATAGCCTAACTCTCAAACACTCACATGCACACCTGCACACACACATTTAAACAAAACAAATATTATTTTTTTTTAAATGTAATTAATTTCTACATTAATAATTAATACACTACCGTTCAAAAGTATGGGCTCACTTATAAATGTCCATGTTTTTGAAAGAAAAACAAATTTGTTGTCCATTAAAATGACATCAAATTGATCAGAAATACAGTGTAGACATTGTTAATGTTGTAAATGACTATCATAGGCATACAGAGGTCCATTATCAGCAACCATCACTCCTGTAACGGTCGTCCTAGTAAGTGGACCAAAGCGCAGCGGGTTGAGTGTTCATTAAATATTTATTTAGAACACTTAAGAAAACAAAACAAGAAAAAAAACGTACGAACGAACAAGATTACAGGCTAAACACAGCTATGCAATCACAACTTCCCACAAAACCTATACAAAAACCACCCCTCTATATAGGACCTTCAATCAGAGGCAACAAAGAACAGCTGCCTCCAATTGAAGGCCAAATCAATTAACTAAACATAGAAATAAATAGACTAGACTGAACATAGAAATACACTAACATAGAACATAGCCCCAAACCCCGGAATACTCTAAACAAACACCCCTCTACATAAACACATATAACAACAAACCCCGAACCACATAAAACAAACACCCCCTGCCACGTCCTGACCAAACTACAATAACAAATAACCCCTTTACTGGTCAGAACGTGATAACTCCTGTGTTCCAATGCCACATTGTGTTAGCTGATCCAAGTTGATCATTTTAAAAGGCTAATTGATCATTAGAAAACGTTTTGCAATTATGTTAGCACAGCTGAAAACTGTTGTCCTGATTGAAGAAGCAATAAAACTGGCCTTCTTTAGGCTAGTTGAGTATCTTCAGCATCAGCATTTGTGGGTTCGATTACAGGCTGAAAATGGCCAGAAACAAATAACTTTCTTCTGAAACTTGTCAGTCTATTCTTGTTCTGAGAAATGAAGGCTATTCAATGCGAGAAATTGTCAAGAAACTGAAGATCTCGTACAACGCTGTGTACTACTCCCTTCACAGAACAGTGCAACCTGGCTCTAACCAGAATAGAAAGAGGAGTGGGAGGCCCTGATGCACAACAGAGCAAGAGGACAATACATTAGAGTGTCTAGTTTGAGAAACAGACACCTCACAATTCCTCAACTGGCATCTTCATTAAATAGTACCCGCAAAACACCAGTCTCAACGTCAACAGTGAAGAGGCGACCCCAGGATGCCGGCTTTCTTGGCAGAGTTCCTCTCTCCAGTGTCTGTGTTCTTTTGCCCATCTTAATCTTTTCTCCTTATTGGCCAGTCTGAGATATGGCTTTTTCTTTGCAACTCTGCCTAGAAGGCCAGCATGTCGGAGTCACCTGTTTTCACTGTTGACGTTGAGACTGGTGTTTTGCGTGTACTATTTAATGAAGCTGCCGGTCTAAATAAATGAAACTAAATGAAACTGAATGTTCAACAAAGACCTTCCACAGACAATAAAGGTTTATCAGGGTTAACAGTCAGTTGATTATGAAGAAGATGACCAGCACTCGCATATTGTTAATTTAGATGTATTTTTCCAAAAAATTAAACGTCAACTAAATAAATAAATTAAATGACACAAATTAGTTCCTGACAGAGACACAATGAATGGGATTGACCTGCTGTGCGTCACACACATCACTGCCTCTCACAGCATGCCATAACACTGCTATTACCTCTCACAGCATGCCATAACACTGCTATTACCTCTCATGGCCTGTTTTAGAGTGCATATATGTCATCATTACAGACAGAGGGTTGACAGAATTGGCTACATTTTTGTTAGGTAATATGTTTATTTTTCTTCTCAGGAGTACAGATGTGTGTTTCTGGGACATGTAGTCACAGTGAAACCACAGAGAGGATTTCTTGTGAGAAATCTACAGGAAGCTGGAAGGGGGGGGGTACTTTATAAATCAAAGTTACTGTACGTTTGTGTGTGTGTGTGTGTGTGTGTGTCACTGTCACATCATTGAGGGATGCAACAAACAAACATAGAACACTCACACATTCAAGTCATTGACATTGGCATATATTTCACAAGTCAAAAATGTACAAATGTATTACAGCTTGTATGCCAGTTTGTGTGCGTATGATTAAACACATCAAAATATATTTTATATTTGAGATTCTTCAAAGTAGCCACTGGTAACCTTGAAGACAGCTTAGCACACTCTTGGCATTCTCTCAACCAGCTTCATGAAGTTGTCACCTGGAATGCATTTCAATTAACAGGTGTGCCTTGTTAAAAGTTCATTTGTGGAATTTATTTTCTTCTTAATGTGTTTGAGCCAATCAGTTGTGTTGTGACAAGTTAGGGGTGATATACAGAAGATTGCTCTATTTGGTAAAATACCAAGTGCATATTATGGCAAGAACAGCTCAAATAAGCAAAGAGAAACAGTCCATCATTACTTTAAGACATGAAGGTCAGTCAAAACTGAAAATGTCAAGAACTTTGAAAGTTTCTTCAAGTGCAGTCGCAAAAACCATCAAGCGCTATGATGAAACTGGCTCTCATGAGGAACGCCAAAGGAAAGTAAGACCCAGAGTTACCTCTGCTGCAGAGGATAAGTTCATTAGAGCCTTAGAAATTGCAGCCCAAATAAATACGTCAGAGTTCATGTTCAGTTCAGTGCAGAGGAAATAAAAAAGCACATCCTCTCTCAGCAATGAGAAAACAAGCCATAGGTCAATACACAGTTAGTGTGAGAAGAAAAATAGCAGCCATTTTGGAACCAGTCACAGACAGTCATGGCAGACTAGCAGAGGTGTTTGAGTGATACTGTAGACAAAACAGAGGAATCAAAAGTGATTGATGTGACTGTGAAATAACTCTGGGTTAGGTTATGGTTGTCCAACCAGGTCCTAAAGACATCTAGCTTACATCTACTGCCAATAGAGTACCACACCTCCAGGCCTGCATTCAACACAGACTGAGTGGCCTGGTACACAAAGACAGTTACATCACTTAGGCTACAATACAGTTCATTTATATTTATCTGGTGAGTCAGAGTATGCATTAACACCTTTTTGGTTACTACATGATTCCATGTGTTATTTCATAGTTTTGATGTCATCACTATTATTCTATAATGTAGAAAATAGTAAAAATAAAGAAGAACCCTTGAATGAGTAGGTGTGTCCAAACATTTGACTGGTACTGTATGTTTAAAAAATATTTTCCTTTTTTATTTTCCCCTAACCCTACCATCCCTCCCCTAACTGGAGTAAACTAATGGACAACAACTTAGGCTTCTACTTCCAGCTTACATACTATATACACATTTTAGGGACACAGTATATTTAACAATAGTTATCTATTGTTTGTTTTTAGTCCGATCCTTCAGCTCCACTCAACCCCTCCCATCTATCGCTGAACACCATCCAGTTTTGATTTCTATTTGCCATACACTACCGTTCAAAAGTTTGGGGTCACTTAGATATGTCCTTGTTTTTGAAAGAAAAGCACATTTTTTGTTCATTAAAATAACATCAAATTGATCAGAAATACAGTGTAGACATTGTTGTAAATGACTATTGTGGCTGGAAACGGCAGTGTCACGTGTGTCGAAGAGATTAGACCAAGGCGCAGCGGGTTGCGTGCTCATCATTATTTTATTTATATGAGAACACGAAAAAAAACAATAAACAAGGAACGACAGTACGACAGTTTCGCAGGCTATGCTAACAGCAGTGCAAAAACAATCTCCCACAAAGGGACAGGTGGAAAACAGGCTCCCTAAGTATGACTCTCAAACAGAAACAACGATGTACAGCTGTTCCTGATTGAGAGCCACACCAGGCCTACAAAGAAATACACAACATAGAAACAAAACCAGAACGTAAACCAAAAAACCCGGAACACATAAATCCAACACCCCTCTACATACACACCCCGAACCATATAAAACAAATACCCCTCTACCTAAATACATAGCCCAAACCACATGAAACAAACACCTCCTGCCACGTCCTGACCAAACTATAATAACAAATAACCCCTATTACTGGTCAGGACGTGACAGTACCCCCCCCCCAAAGGTGCAGACCCCGGATGCACCTCACACAAATAACCAAAAATAACCCCCAAAAAATAAATCCCAAATCTAAAGGGAGGGAAGGGAGGGTGGCTGCCGTCACCGACGGCTCCTGTGCTACACCCCCCCTCGCCAAACTTCCTACAGTGGAGGTGGCTTAGGCCTTAATCCCCTACCGGACCAAACCACCCCCACTGCATACCTCTGCCTGAGGCCAGTCACTGAAGACCCTGGACTGGGCTCTGGGAGCTCTGGACTGTAGGCCGTCTCACTCGGTGCCGGACTGTAGGCCGTCTCACTCGGTGCCGGACACTCTGGACGAGGTACTGTTGACGGACACTCTGGACGAGGTACTGTTGCCGGACACTCTGGACGAGGTACTGTTGCCGGACACTCTGGACGAGGTACTGGGCTGACGCACTGGAAGCCTAGTGCGTGGTGCTGGTACTGGAGGTATCCGACTGGAGACACGCACTTCAAGGTTAGTGCGAGGAGCAGGAAACACTGGACCGTAGAGGCGCACTGGCGGTCTCGAGCGCAGAACTGGCACCGCCCGTACTGGCAGGGTGCCCACTTCCCCCTGGCAAATGCGGGGCGCTGGCACTGCGCACACCGGTCTGAAAATACTTGGCCTCGCCACAGTACGCATTACCCCTAAACACGGGACCTGTCCAGTCATATGTTGCCTAAAAAAGCACGGGGATTTGGCTTGGGGCTTAATCCTCGCCCAGCCAAACTACCTGTGTGCCCCCCCAAAAAAATTATTGGGGCTGCCTCTCGGGCTCCCTTAACTCCTCCATAGCCCTGGAAATGCTCATCCTCATCTCCGCCCATGTCCATCCTTCTTCCTCGGGCTCCTTACCCCGCTGCTTGGTCCATTTGTGGTGGGAGATTCTGTCACGTTAGTCGTAGAGATTAGACCAAGGCGCAGCGGGTTGCGTGCTCATCATTATTTTATTTATAAGTGAACACGAAAAAAACAATAAACAAGGAACGACAGTACAACAGTTTCGCAGGCTATACTAACAGCAGTGCAAAAACAATCTCCCACAAAGGGACAGGTGGAAAACAGGCTCCCTAAGTATGACTCTCAATCAGAAACAACGATGTACAGCTGTTCCTGATTGAGAGCCACACCAGGCCTACAAAGAAATACACAACATAGAAACCATAGAAACAAAACCAGAACATAAACCAAAAACCCCGGAACACATAAATCCAACACCCCTCTACATACACACACCCCCCGAACCATATAAAACAAATACCCCTCTACCTAAATACATAGCCCAAAACACATGAAACAAACACCCCCTGCCACGTCCTGACCAAACTATAATAACAAATAACTCCTATTACTGGTCAGGACGTGACAGGCAGCTTTTTTATGGAATATCTTCATAGGCGTACAGAGGCCCTGTCCAGTGTCGGTGTTCTTTTGCCCATCTTAATCTTTTCTTTTTATTGGCCAGTCTGAGATATGGCTTTTTCTTTGCAACTCTGCCTAGAAGGCCAGCAACCCGGAGTCGCCTCTTCACTGTTGACGTTGAGACTGGTGTTTTGCAGGTACTATTTAATGGTGTCAGGTGAGGACTTGTGAGGCGTCTGTTTCTCAAACTAGACACTCTAATGTACTTGTCCTCTTGCCCAGTTGTGCACCGGGGCCTCCCACTCCTCTTTCTATTCTGGTTAGAGCCAGGTTGCACTGTTATGCGAAGGGAGTAGTACACAGCGTTGCACGAGATCTTCAGTTTCTTGGCAATTTCTCGCACGAAATAGCCTTCATTTCTCAGAACAAGAATAGACTGACGAATTTCAGAAGAAAGTTCTTTGTTTCTGGCCATTTTGAGCCTGTAATCGAACCCACAAATACTGATGCTCCAGATACTCATCTAGTCTAAAGAAGGCCCGTTTTATTGCTTCTTTAATCAGGACAACAGTTTTCAGCTGTGCTAACATAATTGCAAAAGGGTTTTCTAATGATCAATTAGCCTTTTAAAATGATAAACTTGGATTAGCTAACACAACGTGCCATTGGAACACAGGACTGATGGTTGCTGATAATGGGCCTCTGTACGCCTATGTAGATATTCCATTAAAAATCAGCTGCTTCCAGCTACAATGGTCATTTACAACATTAACAATGTCTACACTGTATTTCAGATTAATTTGATGTTATTTTAATGGACTCCCTCACACCTTCACCACACTGTGTTTCCGTTGAGCTTCTGCAGAGCTCAGATGATGTAAGTCATACCAGATAACCTTCTATGTGCTTGAGAACTAGCAAACATTGTTCTCTTAGTTAAAATTGATGAGTGACTTCAAAATACATTTTAGTTTTCATGTAGCTACAGAAATGTGTGTTTAATTTGTTATAAACATACTGTAAGTAAGTGGTATATCTCTCTTTGTAAACTGGCAGTCATCTAGTTCAAGTCAGAACAAGGCCCATTTCATGCTTCACTGGTGATCCACACTACCCATCTCTCTGAATGTATGGCACTACCATGTCATGCCAGTCCTGGTCAGTCTTGGCCACCACACAAGCCTTGCTGCAACTATGAGACAATGTTGTGACAATGTTGTACTAACACTAACATCCCATTACTTCCAGTCATCATCCTCCTGAGTTTCAACCAAACCCAGGCTGCCAAGGTAACCACCCAGCCTGTCCAAACATTGACATCTCCATGATGCGTCACGCCTCAAGAAATCCCCTGGAAACATGACCAGTGGTAGTTAGTGGAACTGTTATGTGTGCAGCAAAAAGCCACAGAGCTGACCTCTGTTGTCCCTGTGTGTTTAACCGCCCCTCTCTGCTCTGACCGCCCAGTGCCAATAACACTACCTCACTCTTCTGCCCATGTAAACTGTAGACTCCCCTGGATACGCTCACAAGCACACATCTCACTCCTAGTGTGTGTGTGTGTTTCTCTGTTCAAGTGTGTGTTCGAGCGTGCGTGTGTGTGTGTTTGAGTGTGTGTGTGTTCGCATGTGTGTGTGTGTACATCCCTGTTCCTTTAAGCATGTATGTGTGTGCATATGTACAGTATGTGTATGTGACAGTCTGATCGGTGTGTCTCTTACTGACTCCAGTAGTGTTTACTCTGAACTGAGATGTGAAATATCACGGCTCCGCCACTCTGCCATCCCAAGGCCTCCATCTTTGAAATAATATTTTTCTGCTCGACTTGGTATCCAACAAGAGCGTAATTCGATTTGTATGTGTGTGTGTGTGTGTGTGTGTGTGTGTGCGTGCGTGCGTGCGTGCTGCATTGGCCAAACAAGCACATAACAGTCCCTTTTGCACTCTTGGGAACAGGCCCTACAAAGCCTAATATAAAGACTGTCAGTTTTCAGAGAGGTTGTGTAAAGGTTAGGACAATACCCTTTGGATCCTTGCCAAAGCAAGCAACCATTCTGTACATTTAGCACATCATGACAATTTAGATAATGCTTCTGTTACTATCAAATATTTCATATAACTTTCATCTATCTTCCTTTTGTCCTCATATGGAAGTTATCTGAATATCTTCTGAATCAAACTATTATTTGTGGTTTAATACTTCACAGACTTCAGAAACTGTTTTAGGGTGCAGGAATGTTGTAAAACCTCTCTTTCTGGTTAGTGATGTTGATGGAGGGAGTGCACTGTCAGCCAAAGAATATTTGAATTGAGTTTCATCAATAAACAACGCAAGTCCATTTGTTATGACATTAAAGCACTGGCACACCCTGTACGTATCCACCTGACATCTCAGAATATTGCATGACTTACCTTAAAACCATTATCTCCTCTCCAGGAATTTGTTTTTGTCTTTTTAACGGGTGATTGATGACTTTCATGGTTTGGAACTGAGCGTTTGTTCGCTTGCCTCGTCTTGGTTGTGCCAAGGACATCCAGCCCATTTAGACAGAAAACACCTGTCTCCTGTCTCACCTCGCCAATCTTTCCTGTCTGTGCGCATGTGTGTGTGTATAGGAAATAGATTGTGTAACAAGTGAGCTCTTTAACTCATCATGTCCATCACGTTGAATAGGATTCCTGAACTATTCTATGTGATCAGGTTAGGTGCTCCAGGAGACTACAGTGTTTGACCATT
>NC_042978.1:38996329-39033829 GCF_901001165.1 Salmo trutta | reverse complement strand
GCATTGCAGTGGGTATATGGTACCTCTTTGCCACTACCCAATTACCCACTTACCCTTGGTCCTCCATGTCTCCAGTGCCACTCTCAAATAAGCCCCAACACAAACCCCCCAATCAGGGGGCGGCCGGGTGCATCTGGTCCTCTTCTCTCCTCACAAAAAGACTTACTTTACCCACTAGCCTGCCTGGCACAGAGAGGGCATGACAAAGCTCAGACCACAGACTGGGCCGGTAACTGTGGCCTTTCTCATAGCAGGGCTGGTAAACTGTCTCACTGCCTCAGAATCAGGGGGAGAGATTTATAATGCTGCATTTGCACACCCGCCCACTTAACCCAGAAGCCAGCTGAACCAATGTGTTTGAGGAAACACTGTTCAACTGACAACCAAAGTCGGCCTGCAGGCGCCTGGCCTGCCACAAGGATTCGCTAGAGTGCAAGGAGGCAAGTAAAGCACCCTTGCCCTATGGAACTCCCGGTCATGGCAAGTTGTGACACAGCCTGGGATCGAACCCGGGTCTTTAGTGACACCTCAAGTCTTGCGATGCAGTGCCTTAGACCGCTGTGATACAGTCTGGAATGGAACCAGGGTGACTGTAGTGACGCCTCTAGCACTGCGATGCAGTGCCTTAGACCACTGTGATGCAGTGTCTTAGACCACTGTGATGCAGTGCCTTAGACCGCTGTGATGCAGTGCCTTAGACCGCTGTGATGCAGTGCCTTAGATCGCTGTGATACAGTGCCTTAGACTGCTGTGATGCAGTGCCTTAGACCGCTGTGATGCAGTGCCTTAGACCGCTGTGATGCAGTGCCTTAGACCGCTGTGAAGCAGTGCCTTAGACCGCTGTGATGCAGTGCCTTAGACCGCTGTGATACAGTGCCTTAGACCGCTGTGAAGCAGTACCTTAGACCGCTGTGATGCAGTGCCTTAGACCGCTGTGATGCGGTGCCTTAGACCGCTGTGAAGCAGTGCCTTAGACCGCTGTGATACAGTGCCTTAGACCGCTGTGAAGCAGTGCCTTAGACCGCTGTGATGCAGTGCCTTAGACCGCTGTGATGCAGTGCCTTAGACCGCTGTGAAGCAGTGCCTTAGACCGCTGTGATGCAGTGCCTTAGACCGCTGTGATACAGTGCCTTAGACCGCTGTGAAGCAGTGCCTTAGACCGCTGTGATGCAGTGCCTTAGACCGCTGAGATGCAGTACCTTAGACAGTTGAAATGCAGTGTCCTCGACCGCTGAGATGCAGTGCCCGAGACCGCTGAGATCCAGTACCTTAGACCGCTGAGATGCATTGTCTTAAACCACAGAGATGCAGTACCTTAGACCGCTGAGATCCAGTACCTTAGACCTCTGAGATGCAGTGCCTTAGACCGCTGAGATGCAGTGTCTTCGACCGCTGAGATGCATTGTCTTAGACCGCTGAGATGCAGTACCTTAGACCGCTGAGATGCAGTATCTTAGACCGCTGAGATGCAGTGTCTTCGACCGCTGAGATGCATTGTCTTCGACCGCTGAGATGCAGTGCCTTAGACCGCTGAGATGCAGTGTCTTAGACCGCTGAGATGCAGTACTTTAGACCGCTGAGATGCAGTACCTTAGACCGCTGAGATGCAGTACCTTCGACCGCTGAGATGCAGTACCTTTGTCCGCTGAGATGCATTGTCTTAAACCGCAGAGATGCAGTACCTTAGACCGCTGAGATCCAGCACCTTAGACCGCTGAGATGCAGTGCCTTAGACTGTTGAGATGCAGTACCTTAGACCACTGAGATGCAGTACCTTTGTCCGCTGAAATGCATTGTCTTAAACCGCAGAGATGCAGTACCTTAGACCGCTGAGATCCAGTACCTTAGACCGCTGAGATGCAGTGCCTTAGACTGTTGAGGTGCAGTGTCTTAGACTGTTGAGATGCAGTGTCTTAGACCGCTGACATGCGGTGCCTTAGACCGCTGAGATGCAGTACCTTAGACCGCTGAGATGCAGTACCTTAGACCGCTGAGATGCAGTACCTTTGCCCGCTGAGATGCATTGTCTTAGACCGCTGAGATGCAGTACCTTAGACCGCTGAGATGCAGTACCTTAGACTGCTGAGATGCAGTACCTTAGACCACTGAGATGCAGTACCTTCGACCGCTGAGATGCAGTACCTTTGTCCGCTGAGATGCATTGTCTTAAACCGCAGAGATGCAGTACCTTAGACCGCTGAGATCCAGTACCTTAGACCGCTGAGATGAAGTGCCTTAGACTGTTGAGGTGCAGTGTCTTAGACTGTTGAGATGCAGATTCTTAGACCGCTGACATGCGGTGCCTTAGACCACTGAGATGCAGTACCTTAGACCGCTGAGATGCAGTACCTTAGACTGCTGAGATGCAGTACCTTAGACTGCTGAGATGTAGTACCTTAGACCGCTGAGATGCATTGTCTTAGACCGCTGAGATGCAGTACCTAAGACCGCTGAGATGCAGTACCTTAGACCGCTTAGATGCAGTGCCTTAGACCGCTGAGATGCATTGTCTTAGACCGCTGAGATGCAGTACCTAAGACCGCTGAGATGCAGTATCTTAGACCGCTGAGATGCAGTGTCTTATACCGCTGAGATGCAGTACCTTAGTCCGCTGAGATGCAGTGTATTTGACTGCATAGATGCAGTGCCTTAGACTGCTGTGATGAAGTGTCTTAGACCGCTGAGATAAAGTTTCTTAGACCGCTGAGATGCAGTGTCTTAGACCGCTGAGATGCAGTGTCTTAAACCGCTGAGATGCAGTTCCTTAGACCGCTGAGATGCATTGTCTTAGACCACTGAGATGCAGTACCTTAGACCGCTGAGATGCAGTGCCTTAGACTGTTGAGATGCAGTACCTTAGACCATTGAAATGCAGTGTCATAGACCACTGAGATGCAGTACCTTAGACCGCTGAGATGAAGTGCCTTAGACTGTTGAGATGCAGTGACTTAGACTGTTGCGATGCAGTGACTTAGTCCGCTGAGATGCAGTACCTAAGACCGCTGAGATGCAGTATCTTAGACCGCTGAGATGCAGTGTCTTATACCGCTGAAATGCAGTACCTTAGTCCCTTGAGATGCAGTGTATTTGACTGCATAGATGCAGTGCCTTAGACTGCTGTGATGAAGTGTCTTAGACCGCTGAGATAAAGTTTCTTAGACCGCTGAGATGCAGTGTCTTAGACCGCTGAGATGCAGTGTCTTAAACCGCTGAGATGCAGTTCCTTAGACCGCTGAGATGCATTGTCTTAGACCACTGAGATGCAGTACCTTAGACCGCTGAGATGCAGTGCCTTAGACTGTTGAGATGCAGTACCTTAGACCATTGAAATGCAGTGTCATAGACCACTGAGATGCAGTACCTTAGACCGCTGAGATGAAGTGCCTTAGACTGTTGAGATGCAGTGACTTAGACTGTTGAGATGCAGTGACTTAGTCCGCTGAGATGCATTGTCTTAGACCACTGAGATGCAGTACCTTAGACCGCTGAGATGCAGTACCTTAGTCCGCTGAGATGCAGTGTCTTTGACTGCATAGATGCAGTACCATAGACTGCTGAGATGCAGTGCCTTAGACTGTTGAGATGCAGTGCCTTAGACTGTTGAGATGCAGTGACTTAGTCTGCTGAGATGCATTGTCTTAGACCACTGAGATGCAGTACCTTAGACCGCTGAGATGCAGTGCCTTAGACTGTTGAGATGCAGTGCCTTAGACTGTTGAGATACAGTGACTTAGTCCGCTGAGATGCATTGTCTTAGACCACTGAGATGCAGTACCTTAGACCGCTGAGATGCAGTACCTTAGTCCGCTGAGATGCAGTGTCTTTGACTGCATAGATGCAGTGCCTTAGATTGCTGAGATGCAGTACCTTAGACCGCTGAGATGCAGTACCTTAGTCCGCTGAGATGCAGTGTCTTTGACTGCATAGATGCAGTGCCTTAGACCGCTGAGATGCAGTACCTTAGACCGCTGAGATGCAGTACCATAGACTGCTGAGATGTAGTGTCTTAGACCGCTGAGATGCAGTGCCTTAGACCGCTGAGATGCAGTACCTTAGACCGCTGAGATGCAGTGCCTTAGTCCGCTGAGATGCATTGTCTTAGACCACTGAGATGCAGTAGCTTAGACCGCTGAGATGCAGTACCTTAGTCCGCTGAGATGCAGTGTCTTTGACTGCATAGATGCAGTGCCTTAGACCGCTGAGATGCAGTACCTTAGACCGCTGAGATGCAGTACCATAGACTGCTGAGATGTAGTGTCTTAGACCGCTGAGATGCAGTGCCTTAGACCGCTGAGATGCAGTACCTTAGACCGCTGAGATGCAGTGCCTTAGTCTGCTGAGATGCATTGTCTTAGACCACTGAGATGCAGTAGCTTAGACCGCTGAGATGCAGTACCTTAGTCCGCTGAGATGCAGTGTCTTTGACTGCATAGATGCAGTGCCTTAGACCGCTGAGATGCAGTACCTTAGACCGCTGAGATGCAGTACCATAGACTGCTGAGATGTAGTGTCTTAGACCGCTGAGATGCAGTGCCTTAGACCGCTGAGATGCAGTACCTTAGACCACTGAGATGCAGTACCTTCGACCGCTGAGATGCAGTACCTTTGTCCGCTGAGATGCATTGTCTTAAACCGCAGAGATGCAGTACCTTAGACCGCTGAGATCCAGCACCTTAGACCACTGAGATGCAGTGCCTTAGACTGTTGAGATGCAGTACCTTAGACCACTGAGATGCAGTACCTTCGACCGCTGAGATGCAGTACCTTTGTCCGCTGATATGCATTGTCTTAAACCGCAGAGATGCAGTACCTTAGACCGCTGAGATCCAGTACCTTAGACCGCTGAGATGCAGTGCCTTAGACTGTTGAGGTGCAGTGTCTTAGACCATTGAAATGCAGTGTCATAGACCGCTGAGATGCAGTGTCTTAGACCGCTGAGATGCAGTACCTTAGACCGCTGAGATGCAGTGTCTTTGACTGCTTAGATGCAGTGCCTTAGACTGCTGAGATGCAGCGTCTTAGACCGCTGAGATGCAGTGTCTTAGACCGCTGAGATGTGGTGTCTTAGACCGCTGAGATGTGGTGTCTTAGTCCGCTGAGATGCATTGTCTTAGACCACTGAGATGCAGTACCTTAGACCGCTGAGATGCAGTGCCTTAGACTGTTGAGATGCAGTGACTTAGTCCACTGAGATGCATTGTCTTAGACCGCTGAGATGCAGTACCTTAGACCGCTGAGATGCAGTGCCTTAGACTGTTGAGATGCAGTGACTTAGACCGCTGAGATGCAGTGCCTTAGACTGTTGAGATGCAGTGACTTAGTCCGCTGAGATGCATTGTCTTAGACCACTGAGATGCAGTTGCTTAGACCGCTGAGATGCAGTACCTTAGTCCGCTGAGATGCAGTGTCTTTGACTGCATAGATGCAGTGCCTTAGACCGCTGAGATGCAGTACCTTAGACCGCTGAGATGCAGTACCATAGACTGCTGAGATGTAGTGTCTTAGACCGCTGAGATGCAGTGCCTTAGACCGCTGAGATGCAGTACCTTAGACCACTGAGATGCAGTACCTTCGACCGCTGAGATGCAGTACCTTTGTCCGCTGAGATGCATTGTCTTAAACCGCAGAGATGCAGTACCTTAGACCACTGAGATGCAGTGTCTTAGACCGTTGAGATGTAGTACCTTAGACCGCTGAGATGCAGTGCCTTAGACCGCTGAGATGCATTGTCTTAGACCGCTGAGATGCAGTACCTAAGACCGCTGAGATGCAGTGTCAGACCGCTGAGATGCAGTGTCTTAGACCGCTGAGATGCAGTGTCTTTGACTGCATAGATGCAGTGCCTTAGACTGCTGTGATGCAGTGTCTTAGACCGCTGAGATGCAGTGTCTTAGACCGCTGAGATGCAGTGTCTTAAACCGCTGAGATGCAGTTCCTTAGACCGCTGAGATGCATTGTCTTAGACCACTGAGATGCAGTACCTTAGACCGCTGAGATGCAGTGTCTTAGACCGCTGAGATGTGGTGTCTTAGACCGCTGAGATGTGGTGTCTTAGTCCGCTGAGATGCATTGTCTTAGACCACTGAGATGCAGTACCTTAGACCGCTGAGATGCAGTGCCTTAGACTGTTGAGATGCAGTGACTTAGTCCACTGAGATGCATTGTCTTAGACCGCAGAGATGCAGTACCTTAGACCGCTGAGATCCAGTACCTTAGACCGCTGAGATGCAGTGCCTTAGACTGTTGAGGTGCAGTGTCTTAGACCATTGAAATGCAGTGTCATAGACCGCTGAGATGCAGTGTCTTAGACCGCTGAGATGCAGTACCTTAGACCGCTGAGATGCAGTGTCTTTGACTTCTTAGATGCAGTGCCTTAGACTGCTGAGATGCAGCGTCTTAGACCGCTGAGATGCAGTGTCTTAGACCGCTGAGATGTGGTGTCTTAGACCGCTGAGATGTGGTGTCTTAGTCCGCTGAGATGCATTGTCTTAGACCACTGAGATGCAGTACCTTAGACCGCTGAGATGCAGTGCCTTAGACTGTTGAGATGCAGTGACTTAGTCCACTGAGATGCATTGTCTTAGACCGCTGAGATGCAGTACCTTAGACCGCTGAGATGCAGTGCCTTAGACTGTTGAGATGCAGTGACTTAGACCGCTGAGATGCAGTGCCTTAGACTGTTGAGATGCAGTGACTTAGTCCGCTGAGATGCATTGTCTTAGACCACTGAGATGCAGTTGCTTAGACCGCTGAGATGCAGTACCTTAGTCCGCTGAGATGCAGTGTCTTTGACTGCATAGATGCAGTGCCTTAGACCGCTGAGATGCAGTACCTTAGACCGCTGAGATGCAGTACCATAGACTGCTGAGATATAGTGTCTTAGACCGCTGAGATGCAGTGCCTTAGACCGCTGAGATGCAGTACCTTAGACCACTGAGATGCAGTACCTTCGACTGCTGAGATGCAGTACCTTTGTCCGCTGAGATGCATTGTCTTAAACCGCAGAGATGCAGTACCTTAGACCACTGAGATGCAGTGTCTTAGACCGTTGAGATGTAGTACCTTAGACCGCTGAGATGCAGTGCCTTAGACCGCTGAGATGCATTGTCTTAGACCGCTGAGATGCAGTACCTAAGACCGCTGAGATGCAGTGTCAGACCGCTGAGATGCAGTGTCTTAGACCGCTGAGATGCAGTGTCTTTGACTGCATAGATGCAGTGCCTTAGACTGCTGTGATGCAGTGTCTTAGACCGCTGAGATGCAGTGTCTTAGACCGCTGAGATGCAGTGTCTTAAACCGCTGAGATGCAGTTCCTTAGACCGCTGAGATGCATTGTCTTAGACCACTGAGATGCAGTACCTTAGACCGCTGAGATGCAGTGTCTTAGACCGCTGAGATGTGGTGTCTTAGTCCGCTGAGATGCATTGTCTTAGACCACTGAGATGCAGTACCTTAGACCGCTGAGATGCAGTGCCTTAGACTGTTGAGATGCAGTGACTTAGTCCACTGAGATGCATTGTCTTAGACCGCTGAGATGCAGTACCTTAGACCGCTGAGATGCAGTGCCTTAGACTGTTGAGATGCAGTGACTTAGACCGCTGAGATGCAGTGCCTTAGACTGTTGAGATGCAGTGACTTAGTCCGCTGAGATGCATTGTCTTAGACCACTGAGATGCAGTAGCTTAGACCGCTGAGATGCAGTACCTTAGTCCGCTGAGATGCAGTGTCTTTGACTGCATAGATGCAGTGCCTTAGACCGCTGAGATGCAGTACCTTAGACCGCTGAGATGCAGTACCATAGACTGCTGAGATGTAGTGTCTTAGACCGCTGAGATGCAGTGCCTTAGACCGCTGAGATGCAGTACCTTAGACCACTGAGATGCAGTACCTTCGACCGCTGAGATGCAGTACCTTTGTCCGCTGAGATGCATTGTCTTAAACCGCAGAGATGCAGTACCTTAGACCGCTGAGATCCAGCAACTTAGACCGCTGAAATGCAGTGCCTTAGACTGTTGAGATGCAGTACCTTAGACCACTGAGATGCAGTACCTTCGACCGCTGAGATGCAGTACCTTTGTCCGCTGAGATGCATTGTCTTAAACCGCAGAGATGCAGTACCTTAGACCACTGAGATGCAGTGTCTTAGACCGTTGAGATGTAGTACCTTAGACCGCTGAGATGCAGTGCCTTAGACCGCTGAGATGCATTGTCTTAGACCGCTGAGATGCAGTACCTAAGACCGCTGAGATGCAGTGTCAGACCGCTGAGATGCAGTGTCTTAGACCGCTGAGATGCAGTGTCTTTGACTGCGTAGATGCAGTGCCTTAGACCATTGAAATGCAGTGTCATAGACCGCTGAGATGCAGTGTCTTAGACCACTGAGATGCAGTGTCTTAGACCGCTGAGATGCAGTACCTTAGACCGCTGAGATGCAGTACCTTAGACCGCTGAGATGCAGTGTCTTTGACTGCTTAGATGCAGTGCCTTAGACTGCTGAGATGCAGTGTCTTAGTCCGCTGAGATGCATTGTCTTAGACCACTGAGATGATGTACCTTAGACCGCTGAGATGCAGTACCTTAGACTGTTGAGATGCAGTGACTTAGTCAGCTGAGATGCATTGTCTTAGACCACTGAGATGCAGTACCTTAAACCGCTGAGAAGCAGTGCCTTCGACCGCTGAGATGCAGTACCTTAGTCCGCTGAGATGCAGTGCCTTAGACTGTTGAGATGCAGTACCTTAGACCATTGAAATGCAGTGTCATAGACCGCTGAGATGCAATGTCTTAGACCGCTGAGATGCAGTGTCTTAGACCGCTGAGATGCAGTACCTTAGACCGCTGAGATGCAGTACCTTAGACCGCTGAGATGCAGTGTCTTTGACTGCTTAGATGCAGTGCCTTAGACTGCTGAGATAAAGTTTCTTAGACCGCTGAGATGCAGTGTCTTAAACCGCTGAGATGCAGTGCCTTAGACCGCTGAGATGCAGTGTCTTAGACCGCTAAGATGCATTGTCTTAGACCACTGAGATGCAGTACCTTAGACCGCTGAGATGCAGTACCTTAGACCGCTGAGATGCAGTGCCTTAGACTGTTGAGATGCAGTACCTTAGACCGTTGAGATACAATGTCTTAGACCGCTGAGATGCAGTGCCCGAGACCGCTGAGATGCAGTGTCTTAGACCGCTGAGATGCAGTACCATAGACTGCTGAGATGCAGTGTCTTAGACCGCTGAGATGCAGTGCCTTAGACCGCTGAGATGCAGTACCTTAGACCGCTGAGATGCAGTACCTTCGACCGCTGAGATGCAGTACCTTTGTCCGCTGAGATGCAGTACCTTAGACCGCTGAGATGCAGTGCCTTAGACCGCTGAGATGCAGTGTCTTAGATTGCTGAGATGCAGTGTCTTAGACTGCTGAGATGCAGTGCCTTAGACCGCAGAGATGCAGTGCCTTAGACCGCTGAGATGCAGTGCCTTAGACCATTGAGATGCAGTGTCTTCGACCACTGAGATGCAGTGTCTTAGACCGCTGAGATGCAGTGTCTTAGATTGCTGAGATGCAGTGTCTTAGACCTCTGAGATGCAGTACCTTAGACCGCTGAGATGCAGTGACTTAGACCGCTGAGATGCAGTACCTTAGACCTCTGAGATGCAGTGACTTAGACCACTGAGATGTAGTACCTTAGACCACTGAGATGCAGTACCTTAGACCGCTGAGATGCAGTGCCTTAGACTGTTGAGATGCAGTACCTTAGACCGTTGAGATACAATGTCTTAGACCGCTGAGATGCAGTGCCCGAGACCGCTGAGATGCAGTGTCTTAGACCGCTGAGATGCAGTACCATAGACTGCTGAGATGCAGTGTCTTAGACCGCTGAGATGCAGTGCCTTAGACCGCTGAGATGCAGTACCTTCGACCGCTGAGATGCAGTACCTTTGTCCGCTGAGATGCAGTACCTTAGACCGCTGAGATGCAGTGCCTTAGACCGCTGAGATGCAGTGTCTTAGATTGCTGAGATGCAGTGTCTTAGACTGCTGAGATGCAGTGCCTTAGACCGCAGAGATGCAGTGCCTTAGACCGTTGAGATGCAGTGTCTTAGACCGCTGAGATGCAGTGCCTTAGACCATTGAGATGCAGTGTCTTCGACCACTGAGATGCAGTGTCTTAGACCACTGAGATGCAGTGTCTTAGACCGCTGAGATGCAGTGTTTTAGATTGCTGAGATGCATTGTCTTAGACTGCTGAGATGCAGTGTCTTAGACCGCTGAGATGCAGTACCTTAGACCGCTGAGATGCAGTGACTTAGACCGCTGAGATGCAGTACCTTAGACCGCTGAGATGCAGTACCTTAGACCTCTGAGATGCAGTGACTTAGACCGCTGAGATGTAGTACCTTAGACCGCTGAGATGCAGTGACTTAGACCGCTGAGATGCAGTACCTTAGACCGCTGAGATGCAGTACCTTAGACCACTGCGCCACTCGGGAGGCCCCTGTTTTATCTTTTTTTTAACATCTGATTTCACTGCTAGCTTGAGTAACTTGATGTGGAAAGAGTTCCATATTGTCATGGCTTTATGCAGTACTGTGCATTTCCCATCCTCTGTTCTGGACTTGGGGACTGTGATAATATCTATGTATGGATGTCTGAGCTGTGTGTTAGCTGTTTGAACAGACAGTTCAGTGCTTTCAACCTGTCAATACCTCTCACAAAGACAAGTAGTGAGTGATGCAGTCAATCTCTCGTCTACTTTGAGCCAGGAGAGATTGACATGCATGTTATTGATCTTAGCCCTCCGTGTACATTTAAGGGCCAGCTGCTCTGGCTGCTCTGGCCCGGGCCAATTGGAATTTGCCTATGTCCTTCTTTGAAGCACTTGACCATATAACTGGTTAGTAGTCCAGGAGTGATAAAACCAGGGCCTGCAGTTCTTAATAGTCCTCTGTATTATTTACAGAAGGGGAAGGTTTCCAGGCAAGGAGTGTGTGAGATTGTGAAAACTTTATTGGTTCTTGTGATATGTGACACACACATATCATATACACCTTCAAAGCTTCTCTGGAAGAATGACCTCACTTTGGTTAGGCCAACACAGGCACACACACACGCGCGAGCGCACACACACACACACACACACACACACACACACAGGGTTGTCTTATAGTAACCTTATTATCCTGGTCAGACCTCACAGCTCGTTAGTCTATATTAACCTGATTATCCTGGTCAGACCTCACAGCTCTTTAATCTATAGTAACCTTATTATCCTGGTCAGACCCCACAGCTCCTTAGTCTATATTAACCTGATTATCCTGGTCAGACCCCACAGCTCTTTAGTCTATATTAACCTGATTATCCTGGTCAGACCCCACAACTCTTTAGTCTATATTAACCTGATTATCCTGGTCAGACCCCACAGCTCTTTAGCCTATAGTAACCTGATTATCCTGTTCAGACCTCACAGCTCTTTAGCCTATAGTAACCTGATTATCCCGTTCAGACCTCACAGCTCTTTAGTCTAAATTAACCTGATTATCCTGTTCAGACCCCACAGCTCTTTAGCCTATAGTAACCTGATTATCCTGTTCAGACCTCACAGCTCTTTAGCCTATAGTGACCTGATAATCCTGTTCAGACCTCACAGCTCTTTAGTCTATATTAACCTGATTATCCTGTTCAGACCCCACAGCTCTTTAGCCTATAGTAACCTGATTATCCTGTTCAGACCTCACAGCTCTTTAGCCTATAGTAACCTGATTACCCTGTTCAGACCTCACAGCTCTTTAGTCTATAGTAACCTGATTATCCTGTTCAGACCTCACAGCTCTTTAGTCTATATTAACCTGATTATCCTGTTCAGACCCCACAGCTCTTTAGCCTATAGTAACCTTATTATCCTGTTCAGACCCCACAGCTCTTTAGTCTCTATTAACCTGATTATCCTGTTCAGACCTCACAGCTCTTTAGTCTATATTAACCTGATTATCCTGTTTAGACCCCACAGCTCTTTAGTCTATAGTAACCTGATTATCCTGTTTAGACCCCACAGCTCTTTAGCCTATAGTAACCTTATTATCCTGTTCAGACCCCACAGCTCTTTAGTCTCTATTAACCTGATTATCCTGTTCAGACCTCACAGCTCTTTAGTCTATATTAACCTGATTATCCTGTTTAGACCCCACAGCTCTTTAGCCTATAGTAACCTGATTATCCTGTTTAGACCTCACAGCTCTTTAGCCTATAGTAACCTGATTATCCTGTTCAGACCCCACAGCTCTTTAGTCTATATTAACCTGATTATCCTGTTCAGACCCCACAGCTCTTTAGCCTATAGTAACCTGATTATCCTGTTCAGACCTCACAGCTCTTTAGCCTATAGTAACCTGATTACCCTGTTCAGACCTCACAGCTCTTTAGTCTATAGTAACCTGATTATCCTGTTCAGACCTCACAGCTCTTTAGTCTATATTAACCTGATTATCCTGTTCAGACCCCACAGCTCTTTAGCCTATAGTAACCTTATTATCCTGTTCAGACCCCACAGCTCTTTAGTCTCTATTAACCTGATTATCCTGTTCAGACCTCACAGCTCTTTAGTCTATATTAACCTGATTATCCTGTTTAGACCCCACAGCTCTTTAGTCTATAGTAACCTGATTATCCTGTTTAGACCCCACAGCTCTTTAGCCTATAGTATCCTTATTATCCTGTTCAGACCCCACAGCTCTTTAGTCTCTATTAACCTGATTATCCTGTTCAGACCTCACAGCTCTTTAGTCTATATTAACCTGATTATCCTGTTTAGACCCCACAGCTCTTTAGCCTATAGTAACCTGATTATCCTGTTCAGACCCCACAGCTCTTTATCCTATATTAACCTGATTATCCTGTTTAGACCCCACAGCTCTTTAGTCTATAGTAACCTGATTATCCTGTTTAGACCCCACAGCTCTTTATCCTATATTAACCTGATTATCCTGTTCAGACCCCACAGCTCTTTAGCCTATAGTATCCTTATTATCCTGTTCAGACCCCACAGCTCTTTAGTCTCTATTAACCTGATTATCCTGTTTAGACCCCACAGCTCTTTATCCTATATTAACCTGATTATCCTGTTTAGACCCCACAGCTCTTTAGTCTATAGTAACCTGATTATCCTGTTTAGACCCCACAGCTCTTTAGCCTATAGTAACCTGATTATCCTGTTCAGACCTCACAGCTCTTTAGCCTATATTAACCTGATTATCCTGTTCAGACCTCACAGCTCTTTAGTCTATAGTAACCTGATTATCCTGTTCAGACCCCACAGCTCTTTAGTCTATAGTAACCTGATTATCCTGGTCAGACCCCACAGCTCTTTAGTCTATGTTAACCTTATTATGCTGGTCAGACCTCACAGCTCTTTAGCCTATAGTAACCTGATTATCCTGTTCAGACCTCACAGCTCTTTAGTCTATAGTAACCTGATTATCCTGGTCAGACCCCACAGCTCTTTTGTCTTTAGTAACCTTATTATCCTGGTCAGACCTCACAGCTCTTTAGTCTATATTATCCTCTCAGGATTGTTCCACTTCATCTTAACTTCACCCCACAAACACAAAAACATCTCTTACACTGTTCATCGATTGAAATACTTTTAGATTTTTTGTTGCTGACAGAAACTGTGTCCTTAATCTAATTCCAGAAAAACACAGTTGTCATCATAAAATATAACAAAACAACATGTGATTTCATGCTTCACAACTCCCCTCCAGTTTTCATAAAAGTCCATGTCAGGTTTTGGTGTGTGGCCTGCCCTAGAGCAGGTTCTGAAAGCTGGAAGCGTGCACCCAGTAAGTATTTGAATTATGCCATTGACGTCAGCACAGACATAAAGTGGAAGGCTGCCTTTCCCTTCTAGTATTCCCCTGCCAGCAGCAGCCCTGCTCAGCCTGATGGTTCAGTCTGATGGTTCAGCCTGATGGTTCAGTCTTATAGTTCAGTATTATGGTTCAGCCTTATGGTTCAGCCTTATGGTTCAGCCTGATGGTTCAGTCTTATGGTTCAGTATTATGGTTCAGCCTGATGGTTCAGCCTGATGGTTCAATCTTATGGTTCAGTATTATGGTTCAGCCTTATGGTTCAGCCTGATGGTTCAGCCTGATGGTTCAATCTTATGGTTCAGTATTATGGTTCAGCCTTATGGTTCAGCCTGATGGTTCAGCCTTATGGTTCAGCATTATGGTTCAGCCTTATGGTTCACTATTATGGTTCAGCCTTATGGTTCAGTCTTATGGTTCAGCCTGATGGTTCGGCCTTATGGTTCAGCCTTATGGTTCAGTCTAATGGTTCGGCCTTATGGTTCAGTCTCATGGTTCGGCCTTATGGTTCAGTCTCATGGTTCAGCCTTATGGTTCAGTCTTATGGTTCAGTCTCATGGTTCGGCCTTATGGTTCAGTCTTATGGTCCGGCCTTATGGTTCAGTCTCATGGTTCAGTCTCATGGTTCGGCCTTATGGTTCAGTCTTATGGTCCGGCCTTATGGTTCAGTCTCATGGTTCGGCCTTATGGTTCAGTCTCATGGTTCGGCCTTATGGTTCAGTCTTATGGTTCAGTCTCATGGTTCGGCCTTATGGTTCAGTCTTATGGTCCGGCCTTATGGTTCAGTCTCATGGTTCGGCCTTATGGTTCAGTCTCATGGTTCGGCCTTATGGTTCAGTCTTATGGTTCAGTCTCATGGTTCGGCCTTATGGTTCAGTCTTATGGTCCGGCCTTATGGTTCAGTCTCATGGTTTGGCCTTATGGTTCGGCCTTATGGTTCAGCCCAGTGCAGATGCATGCAAACCCTCACTGTCACCCCCCCCCCCTCTTTTCTGAAGCATGAGAGAAAAAATATATTGCTTTTAAAATGTTTGTCAGTGGTGCATTAAGAATGCTTGGCAAGGTTTAGAGTTTCAATTCCTCCCCTCTTACAATGAAAACAAATCAGGAAGAAAAGGCTCTCAGGTCCCTTTATGAACACTACATGTTTCTCTGTAATGTTAACCAAACAAGGTGCTAGGCAAACTTGTAGGCATGCTTTCCCTCTGAATTTCACAATAACTTCCTCTCAAATGGGCCTTGTTTTATTTGTTTTGGTTGTTACAGTATTTCAACTTTATTTAATCAAAAAGTCCTATTGACATAATGAATGCCTTTATGAAGGGAGACATAACAGAGAAGGCAGCTTGGGAATGATTTAAACCACATTCAACGTTAAGTGTATTTCACTGTTAAACTGATCAAGTCCTTATTGGACCAGGAGAAGTTCTAAATATGCACGCATTCTCTGAGTGTCCTCAAGTGCCCATCAAGACACACACACACACACACACACACACACACACACACACACACACACACACACACACACACACACAGAGAGAGAGTCTGCACTGTGAACTGCGGTATCAGAACTTCTAGTATTATAATTACATTGAACTAAAATAGAAACGCAAAATGTAAAGTGTTGGTCCATGTTTCATGATCTGAAATAAAAGATCCCCAAAATGTTTTATGCAGACAAAAAGCTTATTTCTCTCAAATGTTATACACAAATGTGTTTACATCCCTGTTAGTGAGCATTTCTCCTTTGCCAAGAAAGTCCATCCACCTGGCAGGTGTGGTATATCAATAAGTTGATTAAACAGCACGATCATTACACAGGTGCACCTTACACAGGTGCACACAGGTGCTGGAGACAAGAAAAGGCCACTCAAAAATGTGCAGTTTTGCCACATAACACAATGCCACAGATGTCTCAAGTTTTGAGGGAGCGTGCAATTGGCATGCTGACTGCAGGAATGTCCACCAGAGCTGTTGCCAGAGAATTGAATGTTCATTTCTCTACCATAAGCCGCTTCCAACATCGTTTTAGAGAATTTGGCAGTGTGTCCAACTGGCCTCACAACCGCAGACCACGTGTAACCACGCCAGCCCAGGACCTCCACATCCAGCTTCTTCACCTGCGGGATCGCCTGAGACCAGCCACCCAGACAGCTGTTTAAACTGTGGGTTTGCACAACTGAAGAATGTTTGCACAAACTGTCATAAACCATCTCAGGGAATCTCATCTGCATGCTAGTTGCCTCACCAGGGTCTTGACCTGACTGCAGTTCGGTGTTGAAACCGACTTCAGTGTGCAAATGCTCACCTTTGATGGCCACTGGCCCGCTGGAGAAGTGTGTTCTTCACGGATTAATCCCGGTTTCAACTGTACCTGGCAGATGGCAGAATTGTCAACAGAGTGCCCCATGGTGGCATTGGGGTTATGGAATGGGCAGGCATAAGCTACAGACAACAAACACAATTGTATTTCATCAATGGCAATTTTAATGCACAGAGATACTGTGACTAGATCTTGAGGCCCATTGTCATGCCATTCATCCTCTGTCATCGGCACGTCCCCATGTCGCAAGGATCTGTACACAATTCCTGGAAGCTGAAAATACCCCAGTTCTTCCACCTCCTGCATACTCAGACATGTCACCGATTGAGCATGTTTTGGATGCTCTGGATCGGCGTGTATGACTGTGTTTTCTTGTTCCCGCCAATATCCAGCAACTTCGCACAGCAAATGAAGAGGAGTGGGACAACATTCCACAGGCCACAACAATCAACAGCCTGATCAACTCGATGTGAAGGAGATGTGTTGCGCTGCATGAGGCAAATGGTGGTCACACCAGATACTGACTGGTTTTCTGATCCACGCCCCTACTGTTTTTTAACGTATTTGTGACCAAAATATGATTAAGACCTAATGAATTTATTTCAATTTAATGAATTCTTATATGAACTGTAACTCAGTAAAATCTTCGAAATTGTTCCATCTTGCGTTTATATTTTTGTTTAGTGTATGTATGGCCCTGTTAGACTAATATCATTTGGGCAGAATGTGCTGTAATTCAATTCCTCCAAATGTTCAATTTGTCAACAAGTGTTCCTGCAGTTGAAATGTAACATTTCAGCCATTTAGGACAGTTTGTTCTAATAGCAATGAGATTAAGAAACTTATTCAACTAAACCCAGCTGTGGGGATATACTATTCACGTCATGATGACACACACACACACACACACACACACACACACACTAAGTAATAACTCATCATGTGATTGATAAATACAATGAACCTGTCACCCTGTCACAATGGTCCCTGGTCAAAAGTAGTGCACTATATAGGGATTAGGGTGCCATTTGGAACACAAATAGAGAAAAGCCAGGCTTCCTGTCACTCACCTTTGTTAGAAAGAGTTACTCAACACCTCAAGGTCCTAAAGACTAGCTCTGTTTTTTGATGGTTGTTATACATGAAAGTGATCAGATCACAGCCTTGTATGAACCTACGTCCCAGTTTGTGTGGTTATTTGATGTGTGTAATTAGCACATGGTACTCCCTTATTTGCACATGATTTGGTGCTGCAGAGAAAATGCTGTTGCAGTGCTGATAAGAAAGATAGAATTCCTCAGAGTAGAGTTATAATCTCTCTGGTGGGAATAGAGAGATGAGAGAGAAATAGTAGAGAGACAGAGAGAGCAAAAGTGTGTGTGTGTGTGTGTGTGTGTGTGTGTGTGTGTGTGTGTGTGTGTGTGTGTGTGTGTGTGTGTGTGTGTGTGTGTGTGTGTGTGTGTGTGTGTGTGTGTGTGAGCGATAGGCCCTTGAGGACCAGTGTCCTGTGCCTGTCTCTCTCCAGGGACTACTGGGGGTTTATGACTGGGCGAAAACAACATCTGTCCTGTGTGTTCTAACCGGTTGTCAGTGAGTTTACTGTCAGTAGTTTAATGGTTGATGGTGAAACTGAGCCCCCCCCATCTCCCATCCTCTACAGGAAACTAAGTAGATCTCTGAGGAGTGTCTCAATCACAGCTGTCACACACACAACCAGATAAAGACATTGAGAGCGGGCTTCCCGAGTGGCGCAGTGGTCTAAGGCATTGCATTGTAGTGATAGCTCTGTCACTACAGATCCTGGTTCAATCACAGGCTGTGATGCAGCCGGCCGCAACCGGGAGACGCAAGAGGCGGCGCACAATTGGCCCAGCGTCGTCCTGGTTAGGGGAGGGTTTGGCCGGCCGGGTTGTCCTTGTCCCATCGCGCTCTATCGACTCCTGTGGAAGGCATGCACGCTGACACGGTCGCCAGGTGTACGGTGTTTCCTCTGACACATTGGTGTGACTGGTTAAGCGGGCATTGTGTCGAGAAGCAGTGCAGCTTGGCAGGGTCGTGTTTCGGAGGACGCACGGCTCTTGACCTTCGCCTCTCCCGAATCTGTACGGGAGTTGCAGCGATGGGTCAAGACTGTAACTACAATTTGGATATCACAAAATGTATTGAAAAAAGTGGTAAATCTAAAGAAGGTAAAAGTAATAATAAATAAAATAAGAGGGTGCGAGAGAAAGAGAGATCACTGACATCTCTTTCCTCTCTGTCCGCTTGGATGTTGAACTCCTTGTTTGAAGGAGCGTTTATGTTTGCATTCAAGTATTTGCTAAGAAATTGTTTAGGTGTGTGTGTGTGTGTGTGTGTGTGTGTGTGTGTGTGTGTGTGTGTGTGTGTGTGTGTGTGTGTGTGTGTGTTTCCTGGCTGTGAGTCCCTGCAGGCCAGATGTGTCCGGGGCTGTGATCAGAGCGCTCCTTGTGACTGTATGTGTGGAGGAGAGTTGGTGGAAACCCCCCTCTTACGTGTGTGTGGTGAGCTAGACATTTTAGACTTACTGACTTACTGGGCCTTTTCACAGCTGTTCCCCCAGCCAGGTCCGGATTAAGAAATGATAGGCCCCGTGGCTTTGGTTTTTTCGTAGTCCCCCTTCCCAGCACACCATCATTTTCTGTAAACAAATCCGTGCACCAAGATGCAATTGGATGCGTGGTAAATGTACTGTTGAAGAAAAATACTCTTTATAATAAAGCCACAATAATGTTTGCAATGTGGTATAGGCTACATTTGAGCAGGGGTGTTTTTAGGGTTTCTACACATGGGGGGAAAAAATCAGCCTTTTAAAAACGCATTTCATGCAATTCTGCGTAATTTACATGCTCTCCGCAGCCGATGTGAGTAAGACCTTTAAACAGGTCAAGATTCACAAGGTCGCTGGGCCAGACGGATTACCAGGACGGGACCTCGAGCATGTGCTGACCAACTGGCAGGTGTCTTCACTGACATTTTCAACCTCTCCTTGTCTGTAATACTGTACCAACATGTTTCAAGCAGACCACCATAGACCCTGTGCCCAAGAACACTTTGGTAACCTGTCTAAATGACTACCGACCCGTAGCACTCACGTCTGTAGCCATGAAATGTGTGAAGGGCTGGTCATGGCTCACATCAACACCATTATCCCAGAAACCCTGAACTCACTCCAATTTGCATACCACACCAACAGATCCACAGATGATTCAATCTCAATTGCACTCCAAACTGCCCTTTCCCACCTGGACAAAAGGAACCCCTACGTGAGAATGCCATTCATTGACTACAGCTCAGTGTTCAACACCATAGTGCCCTCAAAGCTCATCACTAAGCTAAGGACCCTGGGACAAAATACCTCCCTCTGCAACTGGATCCTGGACTTCCTGATGGGCCGCCCCCAGTTGGTAAGAGTAGGTAACAACACATCCGCCACGCTGATCTTCAACACGGGGGCCCCTCAGGGGTGCGTGCTCAGTCCCCTCCTATACTCCCTGTTCACTCATGACTGCACGGCCAGGCACGACTCCAACACCAACATTAAGTTTGCTGATGACACAACAGTGGTAGGACTGATCACCGACAACGATGAGACAGCCTATGGGAGGAGGTCAGAGACCTGGCCGTGTGGTGCCAGGACAACAACCTCTCCCTCAACGTGATCAAGACAAAGGAGATGATTGTGGACTACAGGAAAAGGAAGACCGAGCACGCCCCCATTCTCATCGATGGGGCTGTAGTGGAGCAGGTTGAGAGCTTCAAGTTCCTTGGCGTCCACATCACCAACAAACAAACATTGTCCAAGCACACCAAGACAGTCGTGAAGGGGGCACAACAAATCATATTCCCCCTCAAGAGACTGAAAAGATTTGGCATGTGTCCTCAGATCCTCAAAAGGTTTTACAGCTGCACCATCGAGAGCATCCTGACGGGTTGCATCACTGCCTGTTACTACAGACGGTAGTGCGTACGGCCCAGTACATCACCAGTGCCAAGCTTCCTGCCATCCAGGACCTCTATACCAGGCGGTGTCAGAGGAAGGCCCTAAAAATTGTCAAAGACTCCAGTCACCCTAGTCATAGACTCTCTGCTACCGCACGGCAAGCGGTACCGGAGCGCCAAGTCTAGATCCAAAAGGCTTCTATACAGCTTCTACCCCAAGCCATAAGACTCCTGAACATCTAGTCAAATGGCTACCCAGACTATTTGCATTGCCCCCCCCCCATGCTGCTGCTACTCTCTGTTATTATCTATCCATAGCCACTTTAATAACTCTACCTACATGTACATAATTACCCCAATTACCTCGACACCGGTGCCCCCCGCACATTGACACATTGACTCTGTACCGGTACCTCCTGTATATAGCCCCGCTATTGTTATTTACTGCTGCTCTTTAATTATTTGTTATTCTTATCTCTTACTTTTTTAGGGATTTTCTTAAAACTGCATTGTTGGTTAAGGGCTTGTAAGTAAGCATTTCTCTGTAATGTCTACACCTGTTGTATTCGGGCACATGTGACAAATACAATTTGATTTGATTTGATTTCAAGACATTAGCGGAGTCTTTGTTAATACCACAAAAATGACCGAAATGAGTGGCTACTCTGACTCTGACAAACTGACATCAATCTGGTCTGGAATTCAAACAAATAATAGCCCAGGCCAGTGAAGGGTCACACAGATTGCACAATATTAGGAGGAAATATATATACAGTTTTATATATATCATAGGCTACAGTAGGCTACTAAATATTATTTCCAGTGGCACACTGACTCACCTAATGATTAAGAGGAAGCCGAAGGTTACTCACGGTGATGACCGATGCGCTCGTCTCAACATGAGCTACTTTGAAAAACAGTGCTGCTGTTAGCAACACATTGGGAGTTGTTGAGAAAAAAACAAAAGTATTGTTTCTACAGACAGATTAGTCTTCTGTTATCAGTAGTGGGCATTTGCTTTCCAAACTGTACGTTTTACCCGCGATTGTATTTTGAAACCCGACAGCTGCAACCAACAATAGAAATATAATCCACATAAATGGAAGTTCCCATTCAAGTCAGGACTGGCATCCATTGCTAGTGTACCCAGAGTTGCGAAGAAAAAGCTATATCTTAGACTGGCCAATAAAAATAAAAGATTAAGATGGGCAAAAGAACACAGACACTGGACAGAGGACCTCTGCCTAGAAGGCCAGCATCCCGGAGTTGCCTCTTCACTGTTGCCATTGAGACTGGTGTTTTGCGGGTAATATTTAATGAAGCTGCCAGTTGAGGACTTGTGAGGCATTTCTCAATCTAGACACTCTAATGCACTTGTCTTCTGGCTCAGTTGTGCACCGGGGCCTCCCACTTATCTTTCTATTCTGGTTAGAGCCTGTTTGCGCTGTTCTGTGAAGGGAGTAGTACACAGCGTTGTACGAGATCTTCAGTTTCTTGGCAATTTCTCACATGGAATAGCCTTCATTTCTCAGAACAAGAATAGACTGATGAGTTTCAGAAGAAAGTTCTTTGTTTCTGGCCATTTTGAGCCTGTAATCAAACCCACAAATATGGGATGCCAAGTCATAATGTCACCCATCTAACTGTAAAACTACACTAACTTTACTTGTGTAACCAATGTCACAGTTTGTAGTTACACAAGTGAAGACAACAAATCTAATCTTTTCTAAAGAAACTTGAGATACACATCAGATGTCATTGTTTTTTTTATTTAATATCTGTGATGTGCTAGATGCCTTGCTTAATATTGTTGTAAAAATAAATCCACTGGAGCTGATATGCTTCATCCATTGTTGCTGTAGCTCTCTGCCCCCTGATTGCTGAATTTGTTACGCATATTTTTTAACTGACTGTTATATCTGGTACTATCCTCAAGGTTTGGAAGGCGGCCCATGTACTCCTCCTTCACAGATGGTGACCCTTCTAAACTTTCTTGCCTAGCTAAAATAATATAATCCTTGATTCATTCTGAGCTAAGATCTTTCTTATCTTTGGAATGTGTTCTAAATGTACAGCAGTCGGTTTTAGGCCAGGTCATCTGCTGCAACCCTAGTTGTAAATGATGTGGTTAACTGTATGGATAAAAGGTTAACTGTATGGTTAACTGTATTGATACACTGCCGATTTTGCAGGTTTTCCTACTTACAAAGCATCTAGAGGTCTGTAATTTTTATCATAGGTACACTTCAACTGTGAGAGACGGAATCTAAAACAAAAATCCAGAAAATCACATTGTATGATTTTTAAGTAATTAATTTGCATTTTATTGCATGACATAAGTATTTGATACATCAGAAAAGCAGAACTTAATATTTGGTACAGAAACAATTACAGAGATCATACGTTTCCTGTAGTTCTTGACCAGGTTTGCACACACTGCAGCAGGGATTTTGGCCCACTCTTCCATACAGACCTTCTCCAGATCCTTCAGGTTTCGGGGCTGTCGCTGGGCAATACAGACTTTCAGCTCCCTCCAAAGATTTTCTATTGGGTTCAGGTCTGGATACTGGCTAGGCCACTCCAGGACCTTGAGATGCTTCTTACGAAGCCACTCCTTAGTTGCCCTGGCTGTGTGTTTCGGGTCGTTGTCATGCTGGAAGACCCAGCCCCGACCCATCTTCAATGCTCTTACTGAGGGAAGGAGGTTGTTGGCCAAGATCTCGCGATACATGGCCCCATCCATCCTCCCCTCAATACGGTGCAGTCGTCCTGTCCCCTTTGCAGAAAAGCATCCCCAAAGAATGATGTTTCCACCTCCATGCTTCACGGTTGGGATGGTGTTCTTGGGGTTATACTCATCCTTCTTCTTCCTCCAAACACGGCGAGTGGAGTTTAGACCAAAAAGCTCAATTTTTGTCTCATCAGACCACATGACCTTCTCCCATTCCTCCTCTGGATCATCCAGATGGTCATTGGCAAACTTCAGACGGGCCTGGACATGCGCTGGCTTGAGCAGGGGGACATTACGTGCGCTGCAGGATTTTAATCCATGACGGCGTAGTGTGTTACTAATGGTTTTCTTTGAGACTGTGGTCCCAGCTCTCTTCAGGTCATTGACCAGGTCCTGCCGTGTAGTTCTGGGCTGATCCCTCACCTTCCTCATGATCATTGATGCCCCACGAGGTGAGATCTTGCATGGAGCCCCAGACCGAGGGTGGTTGACCGTCATCTTGAACTTCTTCCATTTTCGAATAATTGCGCCAACAGTTGTTGCCTTCTCACCAAGCTGCTTGCCTATTGTCCTGTAGCCCATCCCAGCCTTGTGCAGGTCTACAATTTTATCCCTGATGTCCTTACTCAGCTCTCTGGTCTTGGCCATTGTGGAGAGGTTGGAGTCTGTTTGATTGAGTGTGTGGACAGGTGTCTTTTATACAGGTAACGAGTTCAAACAGGTGCAGTTAATACAGGTAATGAGTGGAGAACAGGAGGGTTTCTTAAAGAAAAACTAACAGGTCTGTGAGAGCCGGAATTCTTACTGGTTGGTAGGTGATCAAATACTTATGTCATTCAATAAAATGCTAATGAATTACTTAAAAATCATACAATGTGATTTTCTGGATTTTTGTTTTAGATTCCGTCTCTCACAGTTGAAGTGTACCTATGACAAAAATTACAGACCTCTACATGCTTTGTAAGTAGGAAAACCTGCAATATCGGCAGTGTATCAAATACTTGTTCTCCCCACTGTAGATGGAGACTAAATTCTACACTCCTAAGCAACCTGAATTTTGTGCATTCATCAAAGAGCAGATCGATATTTTTACTTTGACAAACAAACCCTCCGCTCCTGACAGTTTCATTCTTTGGGACACATTGAAAGCCTATCTGAGGGGACAGATCATTTCCTATACTAAAGGGGTGAAGAGAAAACACGGTGCGGAACTGAGTGCCCTTGAATCTGAAATCTCCGAGCTAGAGAAAACCTACCAAAGAGGCCCGACTAAAGATCTATACAGGCTTTTGGTAAATAAAAAACTGAAACATAATATTCTGAACACATATCAAGCTGAGAGGGCCATCACTAAATCAAAACAGCGTTATTACGAGCTTGGAGAGAAAGCTCACAAAGTATTGGTGTCACGTCCGTTGTTGTAATGAGTAGACTAAGGCGCAGCGTGCGTAGAGTTCCACATGTTTTAATAAATGAAACTCACCAAAACAAATACAGATGCAAACGAAATGTGATGTAATGGTGTGCTCACAGGCACAACACAAAAACAAGATCCCACAACTCAAGGAGGGAAAAAGGGCTGCCTAAGTATGGTTCCCAATCAGAGACAACGATAGACAGCTGCCTCTGATTGGAAACCACACTCAGCCAAAACAAAGAAATAGAAAAACTAGATTGCCCACCCCACATCACACCCTGACCTAACCAAACTAGAGGAAAATAAACGTCTCTAAGGTCAGGGCATGACAGTAGCCCCCTCCCCCAAAGGTGCGGACTCCCGGCCGCAAACCTGAACCTATAGGGGAGGGTCCGGGTGGCATCTATTCTTGGCGGCGGCTCTGGTTCGGGGCGTAGCCCCCACTCCGCCCGCTGATCCCCCCGCTTCTGTGTCACCGGAGGAACCAGACTGCGGATCATCGCCGGAGGCTCCGAACTGCCGACCGCCGCTGAAGGCTCCGGACTGCAGGCCACCGCTGAAGACTCCGGACTGCAGGCCGCCGCTGAAGACTCCGGACTGCAGGCCGCCGCTGGAGGCTCCGGACTGTAGACTGCCGCTGGAGGGTCCGGACTGCAGGCCGCCGCTGGTGGCTCCGGACTGCAGACCGCCGCTGGAGGCTCCGGACTGCAGGCCGCCGCTGGAGGCTTTGTGCCATTGATCATCCCTACAGGCTCCGGGCCATGGATCATCACTGGAGGCTTCGTGCCATGGATCATCCCTACAGGCTCCGGGCCATGGATCATCACTGGAGGCTTCGTGCCATGGATCATCCCTACAGGCTCCGGGCTATGGATCATCACTGGAGGCTTTGTGCCATGGATTATCACTGGAGGCTCCGGCCCATGGATTATCACTGGAGGCTTCGTGCCATGGATCATCACTGGAGGCTTTGTGCCATGGATCATCACTGGAGGCTTCGGACCACAGATCATCACTGGAGGCTTCTTTCGTGGAGCTGGAACAGGTCTCACCGGACTGGGGAGACGCACTGGAGACCGGGTGCGCAGAGCTGGCACAGGGTATACTGGGCCGTGGAGGCGCACTGGAAGTATGGAGCTTAGGGCTGGCACAACCCGTCCTGGCTGGATGTTTACTTTAGCCTCCCTCGCTGCTTCCACCTGTTCCCATGGGAGGCGATCCCTTCCGGCCTGGATCTCCTCCCACGTCCAGGATCCTTTGCCATCCAGGATTTCCTCCCATGTCACCTATTGAACAACTCTGCCACGCAGACCAACCACTGTTCAAGGCCATTTCCCGTGTTTACGATGCTCTTTTCTCAGGACTAACACTGCCTGAGCTAGATAAACCCCGACTTAGATGGGAAAAAGATCTGGGTAGTGATCTTGATGAGGGTCTATGGAGTGACCTATGCAGGGATGGTGTTACATCCACATTGAACTCCAGATACAGACTGATCCAGTTTAATTTCCTCCATCAGCTCTATATCACCTCATCTAGACTGCACAAGTTCTATCCTGATATCTCCTCCCTATGTTTTAGATGTGGCTCAGATGAAGGAACATTCCTCCATTCCACTTGGCAGTGTTCAAAATTACACGGTTTCTGGCAGGGGGTATGCGATGCCATATCCTCAATTCACGGGGTTGCATTCCCTTTAGACCCAGAGGTCTGTCTACTGGGTAATTTTACTAACACCAATCTTAGGCAAAGCCATACTATAAAGCTAACAGAAATATTGCTAGCGATTGCCAAGAAATGTATTGCCTTGAAATGGAAATCGGATTCCTCCCTGCCAGTTGCAATGTGGCTATCGGAAGTTAATGGTTGTATCACTCTGGAGAAAATCACTTACTGCTTGAGAAATAAGTTAAAGACATTTTACAGAATTTGCCAACCTTTTATTGACTATATGGAGAATCTCCCCCCACATCACATTGATTGAATCTCTATATAATCCTTATATAAGATAAGAAAGATCTTAGCTGAGAATGAATCAAGGATTCTATTATTTTAGCTTGGCAAGAAAGTTTAGAAGGGTCACCATCTGTGAAGGAGGAGTACATGGGCTGCCTTCCAAACCTTGAGGATAGTACCAGATATAACAGTCAGTTAAAAAATATGCGAAAAAAATTCAGCAATCAGGGGGCAGAGAGCTACAGCAACAATGGATGAAGCATATCAGCTCCAGTGGATTTATTTTTACAACAATCTTAAGCAAGGCATCTAGCACATCACAGATATTAAATTTAAAAAACAATGACATCTGATGTGTATCTCAAGTTTCTTTAGAAAAGATTAGATTTGTTGTCTTCACTTGTGTAACTACAAACTGTGACATTGGTTACTCAAGTAAAGTTTGTGTTATTTTTTATTTTACTCTTTATTATGACTTATTTATTGTATTTTTGTATATATAATTATTATTATTTTTATTTTTTTCTTACGCTCGTCTGTTACTGTCACTTTGTCCTATTGTTGTCTAATATCTTTTCACTTTTGTTTTGAATGTTCTTAATTGGAAAAAGCAAAAATTAAATATTCAAGAAAAAGAAATAGGTCCTGCCTTCCTAAATAGTAGAAAGCAGATTATTCAGTCGACATTCCTATCGATCCTAGGCTATGGCGACATCATGAAGCTGTCACTTCATTAAAGCCGTTAGAGGTAGTTTATCATAGCGCATTGTGCTTTATTACGGGTGACAATTTTTATTTATTAATACATTTTTTTAGGGGTGGATCAACTTAATATTGCGGAAAGATTGTTGCTTCCATCAATGTAATTGTCTGCATCATTTCCAATCCCCCATATATTTTGTGGGTAAATATAATACCCATATACAGTTGAAGTAAGAAGTTTACATACACTTAGGTTGGTGTCAACCACTCCACAAATTTCTTGTTAATAAACTATAGTTTTGGCAAGTCGGTTATGACATCTACTTTGTGCATGACACAAGTCATTTTTCCAACAATTGTTTACAGACAGATTATTTCACTTATCATTCACTGTATCACAATTGAAGTGGGTAAGAACAGCTTGGAAAATTCCAGAAAATGACGTCATGGCTTTAGAAGCTTCTGATAGGATAATCAACATCATTTGAGTCAATTGGAGGTGTACCTGTGGATGTATTTCAAGACCTACCTTCAAACGCAGTGCCTCTTTGCTTGACATCATGGGTAAATCAAAAGAATTCAGCCAAGACCTCAGAAAAAAAATTGTAGACCTCCACAGGTCTGGTTCATCCTTGGGAGTAATTTCCAAATGCCTGAAGGTACCACGTTCATCTGTACAAACAATAGTAGGCAAGTAAAAACACCATGGGACCACGCAGCCGTCATACCTCTCAGGAAGGAGACACGTTCTGTCTGCTAGAGATGAACGTGCTGTGGTGCGAAAAGTGCAAATCAATCCCAGAACAACCTTGTGAAGATGCTGGAGGAAACAGGTACAAAAGTATCTATATCCACAGTAAAACGAGTCCTATATCGACATAACCTGAAAGGCCGCTCAGCAAGGAAGAAGCCAATGCTCCAAAACCGCCATAAAAAGGCCAGACTACGGTTTGCAACTGCACATGGGGACAAAGATCATACTTTTTGGAGAAATGTCCTCTGGTGTGATGAAACAAATATAGACCTGTTTGGCCATAATGACCATTGTTATGTTTGGAGGCAAAAGGGGCAGGCTTGCAAGCCGGAGAACACCATCCCAACCGTGACGCATGGGGGTTGCAGCATCGTTTTGTGGGGGTGCTTTGCTGCAGGAGGGACTGGTGCACTTCACAAAATAGATGGCATCATGAGGAAAGAAATTATGTGGATTTATTGAAGCAACATCTCAAGACATCAGTCAGGAAGTTAAAGCTTGGTCGCAAATGGGTCTTCCAAATGGACAATGACCCCAAGCATACTTCCAAAGTTGTGGCAAAATGGCTTAAGGACAACAAAGTCAAGGTATTGGAGTCACCAACACAAAGCCCTGACCTCAATCCTATAGAAAATGTGTGAACTGAAACTGAAACAGAACTGAAAAAGCTTGTGCGAGCAAGGAGGCCTACTAACCTGACTCAGTTACAGCAGCTCTGTCAGGAGGAATGGGCCAAAATTCATCCAACTTATTGTGGGAAGCTTGTGGAAATGTTTGACCCAAGTAAAACAATTTAAAGGCAATGCTACCAAATACTAATTGAGTGTATGTACACTTCTGACCCACTGGGAATGTGATGAAGGAAATAAAAGCTGAAATAAATCATTCTCTCTACTATTATTCTGACATTTCACATTCTTAAAATAAAGTGGTGATCCTAACTGACCTAAGACAGGGAATGTTTACTAGGATTAAATGTCAGGAATCGTGAAAAACTGAGTTTAAATGTATTTGGCTAAGGTGTATGTAAACTTCTGACTTCAACTGTATATGCATACATAAACATTCATACATATACACACATGTACATACCTATACAGATATTGTGGCCCTTTCTGGGTATATATCGTGGCATCCTTCTCTCTCTCACTCCCCTACACCCAGGTTCTGTTATCTCAGGTGGTAAATTCCTGCAGGAGACTCTCTCCTCTTGGCCATGCAGTATATATAGAGAGAGTTTCTAAGTAGGACAAAGGAACTTCTACATCACAGAACTTGAGAACAGAACAATATCCATGTTTTGGAGAATGTGTAAACGGTCGGTGGAGAAGCCAGCTACGACCCGGTCCATTTTGTTTAATGTTTGTGACCTCATGAAAGACAATACAGCCACATTACCATAACTTTGTTTATAAAGGTGCCTCCGTTATGAGGTTTGCGTCTAATTATTGTATAAAATGAATGAGTAAAGATGAAACTATTTGTGAAATTATGTAATGCTATGTTAAACCGTTAATGTGAGAGAATTGTATTCCCTTTAAAGTTTAACTAAGTCATTGGCCCGCACCCATGAGCACAGACATGATCTGGCTCATGGGACAGACCTTTTCTACTGTTACGAATAAAACCCCCATCTGAAGAAATCCTCTTCAGACCATGCGTACCTCGGTAGCTGAGGGGGCGAAGGTTGAGTAGAGACGACAAAAACCTCAGTATAAGTTAAGGTTGTAATGGTTGTTGAATTCCTAACCATACCACGTGGAGCATTGGCTACACGGGTGGAAATGGTTAAACTCTGAGACTATCGACAGAATAAGAGCAAATCTTCGATACTAATTACTAGTCTGCAGCTGGAAATTATGTCAACCTCACATGCGAAGACCGACAACCGCCGAAACATCTATATTTAAGAACATTTCTGAATGGTACTCTGAAGTATCCATTCTAACCACGAAAGACTCCAGGGAAGCAGAGAGACGCTTGGATGAACTTTCCAACAGAAAGACAGACGATTCCAACAGAGATCACAACGACACACTGAGCGTAAATATATATTGATTGCAATTATTCCCGAATGAGTGAGCGTTCATGTGCAAAGGATTAGCATTTCAATTAATATAATTATTAACTGTGTAATGACTCATTTTTGATTTTCCCGCCCTTCTCAGTCCACACCCACTTCCCTTTGTCCACCAAGCCGTCATATCGGCTTAGCCCACTAGGGAACCTCCCATATAATTTCCTTGTAACCATATCTACTGTGTTGTTTGTTTATGCATTTCTGTGATTATTTAGTTAGTTAGTAAATAAATGATTAAGACAATTGGTGTATGGATGATTCATAGTAAAGGCTGGGTTTGTGCAGATAACCAACAATTTACGATGTTTGGAATGAGACTAACGTGAGGTAAAGAATAATTCATTAATTAGAAGACTAAGTTATATTAGTAAAATTATAACTTTGTAATCTGAAGATTTTCCTTGGTGCCCGACTTCCTAGTTAATTACATTTACATGATTAGTTTAATCACATAATAATAATTACAGAGAATTGATTTGATAAAATAACAGTCTTCACTTTAATGATGCCAAAGACACGACAATATACATACTTTTTTTGAATATACCTTTATTATCCCCCGCAAACCCTACTACCCTTCCCCCAATTGGAGTAAACTAATAAACAATAACACTTAGGCTTCTACCCTCAGTTTATACATATATATAAATTTTACAGACACAATCTATTTTACAATAGTTATATTTTGTTTGTTTTTAGTCCTTCCTCTATTTCTAATGTCGATCCAGTTTGATTTCTATTTGTAACTGTGCTATTTCACAACATTTCTGAACCTATATACATTTTACAGACCCTGTTTGTTTTACAATGGTTATCTTGTTATTTGTCCCACCCTTCAGCTCCATTCAACCCCTCCCATCTATCTCTTAACACCATCCATTTTTGATTTCTATTCGCCATATATTTTTCAACTGTGCTGTGATGCTTCACAAAAGTACCTAACCTTTCTATTCTCATAGCTTCTACAGATTGTAAATTAAATATAAAAATGTTTGCTAAAATAATGATTATATTATTGATTGATTGCCTATGGCTTTTCAAATCACCCAGTATTGCTATCTGCAGCGTTAGTTCTAGGCAAATGTTGCAATTCTTCAACCATTCCTGCAGCTGTGACCAAAAACGAGCTACATATGGACAGTACCAAAATAAATTATCTAATGTCTCTGCCTCCTCACAGCATAATCTGCAGAGCTGGGAAGATTGTATCCCTCATATATATAACATTCTATTGGTTGCAAGAATGTTGTATTGTAAATAAATTGAAAAAATTGAAGTTGGGGAGGGATTCTAATTGTGGTTTTAAAAGAAAACATGAATCATCAGTGTACAATGACACCTTTGTTTTTAAACCACAGATTTCTAATCCCTTAATATTATTGTTGAATCTAATTTTAACAGCTAACATTTCGATGACAATAATAAAAAGATATGCCGATAGTGGACAACCTTGTTTTACTCCTCTAGACACTTTCTGAGATGTAGCCAATATGGGCAACAATTTTAGTACCCTCAACCCTCTTTGATGTCACGAAGGTTGTTACATTGCTATGTTTTCATTTATAAAGACCTTTTACAAAATGTCCCACTGTACCTAACATCCTAACTAAACTTTAGACATACGAGTTACCACACCCAGTCTCAGGGATGGTTAACTTTGGGAATTCCTTTGGTCTCTACTGAGTTAGGTAAATCAGCTTTTAGTTTTCTTGCACCTTTATTGTGGAACAATCTTCAACATGTTTTTAAATGTAATATTCTGGTGCCTCTAAGGGAATTCAGAAAGCTGATTGAAGACCTTATTACTGATGAATGTGTTTGTTTTTAATGACCGTGTTTTTCTTTCTGCTTGCATTTTGTATTTATATTTTGATGTGTATTTTCTGTAATTTACAGTGGCAAGAAAAAGTATGTGAAGCCTTTGGAATTACCTGGATTTCTGCGTAAATTGGTCGTAAAATTTGATCTAAACTTCATCTAGGTCCCAACAATAGACAAACACAGTCTGCTTAAACTAATAACACACAAACAATTATACGTTTTCATGTCTTTATTGAACACACCGTGTAAACATTCACAGTGCAGGGTGAAAAAAGTATGTGAACCCTTGGATTTAATAACTGGTTGACCCTCCTTTGGCAGCAATAACCTCAACCAAATGTTTTCTGTAGTTGTGGATCAGATCCTGCACAACGGTCAGGAGGAATTTTTCACCATTCCTCTTTACAAAACTGTTTCAGTTCAGCAATATTCTTGGGATGTCTGGTGTGAACTGCTCTATTGAGGTTATGCCGCAGCATCTCAATCAGGTTAAGGTCTGGACTCTGGCTGGGCCACTCCAGAAGGCGTGTTTTCTTCTGTTGAAGCAATTATGTTGTTGATTTACTTCTGTGTTTTGGGTTGTTGTCCTGTTGCATTCCCAACTTCTGTTAAGCTTCAATTGGCGGACAGATAGCCTAACATTCTCCTGCAAAATGTCTTGGGAATTCATTTTTCCGTCGATGATCGCAAGCTGTCCAGGCCCTGAGGCAGCAAAGCAGACCCAAATCATGATGCTCCCTCCACCATACTTTACAGTTGGGATGAGGTTTTGATGTTGGTGTGCTGTGCCATTTTTTCTCCCCTCGGTGTTGTGTGTTCCTTCCAAACAACTCAACTGTAGTTTCATTTGTCCACAGAATATTATGCCAGTAGCCCTGTGGAATATCCAAGTGTACTTTTGCAAACTTCAGACGTGCAGCAATGTTTTTTTTTGGACAGCAATGGCTTCTTCCGCGATGTCCTCCCATGAACACCATTCTTGTTTAGTGTTTTGCGTATCGTAGACTCATCAACAGAAATTTTAGCATGTTCCAGAGATTTATATAAGTCTTTAGCTGACACTCTAGGATTATTCTTAACCTCATTGAGCATTCTGCGCTGTGCTCTTGCAGGACGGCCACTCCTAGGGAGAGTAACAAAAGTGCTGAACTTCCTCCATTTATAAACAATTTGTCTTACCGTGGACTGATGAACATCAAGGCTTTTAGAGATACTTTTGTAACCCTTTCCAGCTTTATGCAAGTCAACTATTCTTCATCTTAGGTCTTCTGAGATCTCTTTTGTTCGAGGCATGGTTCACATCAGGCAATGCTTTGTGTGAATAGCAAACTCAATTTTTTGTGTTTTTTACAGGGCAAGGCAGCTCTAACCAACATCTCTGGAGGTTTAAGGGTGGAGGTGGAGATTTGGGTGACTGACAACTTCTGTACCATGTCATTATTTATACCTTTTTTATTTACCCCTTTTGCTCCACAATTGAATGGTATCCAATTGGTAGTTACAGTCTTGTCTCATGGCTGAAACTCCCGTACGGACTTGAGAGAGGCAAAGGTCGAGAGCCATGCGCCCTCCGAAACACAACCCTGCCACACCGCACTGCTTCTTGACACAATACCCGTTTAACCTGGAAGCCAGCCACACCAAAGTGTCGGGGGAAACAGCCAAACCCTCCCCTAACCCGGACGATGGTGGGCCAATTGTGCACCGCCCCATGGGTCTCCCGTTTGCAGCCGGCTGTGACAAAGCCTGAACTCAAACCAGCATCTCAAGTGGCACAGCTAGCAGTGTGATGCAGTGTCATAGACCACTGCGCCACCTGGGAGGCCTATTTATTACATTTTTATTTCACCTTTATTTTACTAGGATAGTCTTGTTGAGATTAACAATCTCTTTTAAAAGAGAGACCTGGCCAAAATAGTTTCAGACACATTCATAACATAAAACACAAAACACTACAGTTGAAAAACATCAATTTACACATTGAACACCAAGATGGTTTTGGAAAGTGTGGTGCAACTAGGGGATAAAACATTGACAGCCCCCCACTTCATTTTCTATCATAGTGTTTAACCTAGATGGAAACTCATTTAAAGGGACGAGCTCCTGTTATTTCAGGTCCTTGTGAAGCTCCTTCCAAATGGAAGGGGAAGATAACTGGAAAGCTCATGCGAGCGCAGGCGATAGTTTTCATTTGTCTGCTGGAAAATGTAGTTACACAAGTAAAATGGGAGCTGTCTCAGTATGGCCTTATAAATAAAAACAAACCAATGATTTAATTTCCTGAAGAGATAAGGAAGGCCAGCCCTCTCTCATATAGAGGATACAGTGATGTGTGAGGGCTTTGGTAACTAACCTCAGTGCCCATTGTGCACTTTGTCCAGCTTACATAATGACGCCACAGGGCACATTACAAGATGACACCATAATAAATTACAGGAGTTGGTAACTAACCTCAGTGCCCCATGGTGCACAGTGTCCAGCTTACATAATGACGCCACAGGGCACATTACAAGATGACACCATAATAAATTACAGGAGTTGGTAACTAACCTCAGCGCCCCATTGTGCACTTTGTCCAGCTTACATAATGACGCCACAGGTCACATTACAAGATGACACCATAATAAATTACAGGAGTTGGTAACTAACCTCAGTGCCCCATTGTGCACTTTGTCCAGCTTACATAATGACGCCACAGGGCACATTACAAGATGACACCATAATAAATTACAGGAGTTGGTAACTAACCTCAGCGCCCCATGGTGCACTTTGTCCAGCTTACATAATGACGCCACAGGGCACATTACAAGATGACACCATAATCAATTACAGGAGTTGGTAACTAACCTCAGTGCCCCATTGTGCACTTTGTCCAGCTTACATAATGACGCCACAGGGCACATTACAAGATGACACCATAATCAATTACAGGCACGAAAGTAGCAAAAACAAGCCTCTTTCTCGCTTCAAAAGAAAAACATGACTTATTACGAAAATAAAAACCCAACTTGAGCCTAAGCATTTTCACAAGACCTTCGATACCCGCTGCCACATCAGGTATGAAAAACACTGCAGCATGTATACACACTGCAAGCTAGACTGAAAATGTAGTGACATCTACTATCTGAACATAGTACATCACGTGTATTGAGAGCAGTACTGCGTGGAAGAACATTAATATACAGTATCAGAGTCCCATCTAAATCAAATCAAATTTTATTTGTCAGATACACGTTTAGCAGATGTTATTGCGGGTGTAGCGAAATGCTTGTCTTTCTAGCTCCAAAAGCGCAGTAATATCTAGCAAGTAATATCTAACAATACACACACTCTAAAGTAAAGGAATGGAATTAAGAATATATACATATTTGGATGAGCAACGTCAGAGCGGCATAGACCAACATACAGTAGAATGAGTAATGCAAAATATGTAAACATTATTAAAGTGACTACTGTTCCAATTATTAAAGTGGCCAGTGATTTGAAGTCTATATAGGGCAGCAGCCTCTAATGTGCTAGTGATTGCTATTTAATAGTCTGATGGCCTTAATATAGAAGCTGGCCAGCTCTTCCAGACTTCAGTACTCCGCTCCAGGGTTTACCCCAGGCCACCCCCTGCCTCCAGCCCTGTGACTTAAAGGGGAAAGGTTTGATTGAGTTTGCAAACAGCCTGGCAACCTCAGTCCCTCTCCTCTCCTCTCGCTGTAGCAGAGTGCGAGAATGCCAGAATGCAAACACTCTTTGATGGCTGGGAGATCAGAGCAGGGGTAACATTCTACACGGCCACGCTAAGGTCGGCGCTACCGAGGGACATCAACCTGAATTAATCTGTCGTTAGGCTTTACTAGATTGTGGAAGATCTATATTAAGTGCTTGATGTTTTCGTAGTATTTGTTTCTGTTCAAATCAAATGTTATTCGTCACATGCTTGGTAAACAACAGGTGTAGACTAACAGTGAAATGCTTACTTACGGGCCCTTTTCCACAATTCAGAATTAAAGATAAATATTAAATAGTGACACAAAGAATAAATGCACAGTGAATAACGAATAACAATAAGGAGTAAAAATAGCATGGCTATAAACAGGACCGAGTCCATGTGCATGGGTACGAGGTCATTGAGATAGATGCAGTAAGCTCCAAAAGTATTGAGGCAGAGACATATTTTTTGTTGTTTTTTGTTTTGCCTCTGTACTCCAGCACTTTGAAATTATACAATGACTATGAGGTTAAAGTGCAGACTGTCAGCTTTAATTTGAGGGTATTTTAATCCGTATTGGGAGAACCGTTTAGAATTTACAGCACTTTTTGTACTTAATCCCTCCAGGTTAGTGGAATAAAAGTATTGAGATAAATTCACGTATATGTGTATTAAAGTAGTCAAAAGTGAAGTGTTTGGTCCCATATTTATAGCATGCAATGACTACATCAAGCTTGTGACTTCAAATTAGTTGGATGCATTTTCTGTTTGTTTTGGTTGTGTTTCAAATTATTTAGTGAAATGAATTGTAAAAAATGAATTGTGTCATTTTGGAGTCACTTTTATTGTAAATAAGAATCACTTCTACAGTAATGTGGATGATACCATGATTACGGATAATCCTGAATGAATCGTGAATAATGATGAGTGAGAAAGTTACAGAGGCATAAATATCATACTCCTAATCTGAAACACAACCAAAACAAACAGAAAATGCATCCAACAAATTTTTGGAGTCATTGTGTGCTATGCATATGGGACCAAATACTTACGTTTAGACTACTTTAATAGACATATAAGTGAATTTGTCCCAATACTTTTGGTCCCCTAAAATGGGGGGATTATTTACAAAAAGTGCTGTAACAGTTCTAAACGGTTCACCCGATAAGGATGAAAATACCCTCAAGTTGAAGCTGTCAGTCTGCACTTTACCTCATAGCCATTGTATCATTTCAAATCAAAGTGCTGGAGTACAGAGCCAAAACAAAACAAACAATTGTCACTGCCCCGATATTTTGGAGCTCACTGTATGTACATATAACTAGGAGTAAAGTGACTGTTATACAGAGACACATCACATTTCCTTTGGTGTGCAAAGTGTCACATAGTTTATGATGGGAATGTGTATGAGTGCATGCGTGTTTAATTTGAGGACTTGAGAGTTGTATGTTTTCCTGAGAGGGGGCTGGTTTTCTGCTCTCAAAGTTGGGTTCATGTAAATGAGTTGGGGGGGATTCAGTGCATCTGAGAGAGAGAGAGAGAGAGAGAGAGAGAGAGAGAGAGAGAGGGAGAGAGAGGGAGAGAAAGAGAGAGAGAGAGAGTCAGTCAGTCAGTGAGTGAGCAAGTAACGGTGTGTGAGAGAGAGAGTGCAGCAGCTGTGGCGTCCCACTAGCCGTTAGCAGTTAGCCTCAGTGTTAGTCTTGCTTAGGATGAAGGAGCGTTGTGCCGTGTGCCCCCTCCACCACCAGGCTTGGCCACCATGCAGCAGCCCCCTGCCAGCCTCTCTCACCTTGCCTTCACCCTCCGTACCCTGCTGACTACTGCCCTGTGTCTGTGTGTCTGTTGACAGACGAGTCGTACCAGAAGCTGGCCATGGAGACCATGGAGGAGCTGGACTGGTGTCTGGACCAGCTGGAGACCATCCAGACCTACCGCTCCGTCAGTGACATGGCCTCCAACAAGGTAAGACTGACCTCAAAACTCCCTATGTCTTCAACCCTCTGCAGACCCATATCTCTATGACCTATACACTGACCTCCAAACTTGCAGCCGCTGTTGCTTTGCTCTGAAGGAGCTGGCAGCTAACTACTATATGTCACAATGTCCAATATCTCAAAGTCCTGTCATGGATTTTGACTCTTGAGTGCATTTTGACTTTTGCATTTTCCCGTTGAATCCTTGAGAACTGAAGTTGC